>NC_056543.1:9715253-10018283 GCF_910596095.1 Thunnus maccoyii
GAAGAGGCAGCGCCCTCTAAATGGCATAAGCTGCTTATTAACAGTAACATTGTGCCCAAGGTTGTAAAACAGGGAAAGGCAGTCCACCCTCTTGTCCCTCACTGATCTGATGGCAGTTAGCATGTCTCTCTGCCGCCAAGCTGGTCTGGTGTCTTGGTTATCGAAGCAGATAATCCTGGAAATAATGTGGAAGTTTTCCAGAGACATTGTTGCACAGAAAAGTCTGGCCTCTGCCAGTTTCTGCATCCCACGGGGATTCTGTGGATTCCCCATTGGATCTGAAAATACCAGCAAGGATAAGAACCCTAAACTATGCATGCACACGGGTTCGGTCCATCTCCTTCAGTCTCTCTCCAAAAACATGGCTTCCCTCATAATTAGTGCAGTCCAGCATGATTTTCTGGATGATGTCTGGGATGAAAAGTTCAAAATAAGACTTTATGTCCTGCACATGAGTAACTGCCATCTGCATCAGCCATGGTTGCATCCTTATCACATTGGCAGCCATATCAGGTGGTTCATTTCGTGGGCAAGAAGACCATTCAATTTAACTGTTTTTAATGCCCCTATCTCTCCTCCTGCAGGCTGCTAACGGTCTGGTGCTGTGGCTGGGTACAGATGGGCTGGCTGAGGGTCAATCTCATCCTCTTTTTCAAACTCACTGTCAATTAACGGAAACATGATCCTCATATTCTGGAGACTGTTCATCATTTTCCAAAGCTTCTCTCTCTTCTAAAAGAAATTTCTAAGGCTCTCTAAGCAGAGACTCTTCTTGCCATATTGATTGATTGTGATTATGAGCCACACACCCAAAGATATTTATTTCCCCGACCCCAATTTGTATATGATAGAGAGTGAGAAAATATAGAATGTTTACAATGTTTTGACATAACATTGTGCAGGTTCCTGCAAGACATTTTGTAGTTTCTTACACTACAGAGGGTACAGTGTGCAGGAATATGTGGGAGAGTTTGAGTTTGAGTTCTCAGTGCTTGTGTGTGTTTATGTTGTCCACAGAGAAGCTGGGAGGTGATTTCTGATTTTGAAAAGAGAAGAAATAAGAATCCTTGTGGACTGGGAGTGTATTTGTGTTAGGGGGTGGGGAGGCTTTCATTTTTTTTTTACCATGTTTACTTGTTTTCACCTACAATTCACACAGTTTTATTACCTTCGGGTCCAGTGGACCCCGAACACCACATACTGTTAAAATGTGTCCTTACATGTTCTTCACAGAAAATGAACCGAGGCCAATGAGTCTCAGGTTGAAAAAATAACTCATTACATCATTTTATCTTTTAGCAAACATTGAAAACGGGTCCCACAGACCTGGACACCACACAAAAGGTTAATGTTCCCTGCAGCCAGGGAACATTCAGCCAGCCTCCAAGAAGTCACACCGTCTTCAGATACAGCAATTCAGGAAACTGCTGATTATTGCTTCCCCACTTGTCCAAGCATTAACTTTGTAAATCAGAGGTTAAAGAGATTCAGATTTCCTATATGGGGAAGTTCAGTGGAATTACAAAGAGTTATAATCACAATCAGACGTTGATTATCTCTAATTCGTAGCACCACCATCATGCTGCTCATACTGTTTTTCTTCACATAGACAAAAATAATATCTACTTCCATAAAACTATAACAATCCATAAAACCACGACACAAAATTGAAGTACTTACTGAAACCATCTAGATACTGTGTAGGTTTGACCATTTTTATAGTGTTTCAGTACTTATGCTACATGCTTTAATAGTAATTTTTTTTTGGATACGGTCAAATCCTCCCTGTATGCTGCAAGTGGTTTACCTTGATGATGTGTTGAAGGGGCGCTAGTTCGCACAGACAGAATAATGCCATTTATACAATAAGTGTGCGTCACCTGATCAGTGAGGGGTATGTCTCACAGCTCCCTCAGCTCACAGATGCATTTAGGGCAGTATGCAGTTGTTTTTGTCGCAGGGTAAATGTCTCTTACTGACTGACACACAGTGTTGAAATGTGCATGCATAGCAGTTTCCAGGCAACCCAAACCACCTCCTAACTTTGTGACAGTGTTGCCACATTTAACAATTTTCCAAACCCCTGTAGCAATTTACTTTCCAAAAAGAGCCTTGTGACAAATCTAGTAACTTTTGGGGGAGGCGTATTAAGTCAACCAATAATGCTTGGTGAATCTGCAGAGACCTGCTCTCTGTGGCTGCAGATCTTTTGGGTTGACAGCTGTGTTCATTAGGTAGGAGAGAGCATTACAGCCAACTGCAGAGCAGCTAGATTGAAACATTAACTGCCGGCAGAGTATGTGTATATGGCGCATGTGAAGACAGTTACGGGTTGTGTTCACAGACCGGTATAAGGCTTTTAGTAGGACGGCAAAGGAATAGATATTGATAGAGATATGCTAGACAAAGGTAACTTATTTTCTACCACAAGCCAAGTCTTAAAAATAACATAAAATTTCTTGCATTACCTTTATTCCAGATCAGACAGTATCATGCTCTTTTGCAACCCACTAAACCCATTTGAAGGACCCACATGGCTGGATGGATCACTACTGAATTCCTACCATTAAGCATCCTTGTCTCCTAGAAAGTTATATTCAACAAAATTGTATTCCCCATTACATTGTGTTGGCAAAAGTAATGGGTAAATGAGTAAGGTTTTCGTAGAAATTAGGTGTATAAATATGTCGCGCTGAAGTCGGAGGAAGGAGGTCAGAGTGGATGGTAGGTGTACAAGACAAGGACTCTTTCATCCTGAGTCCTGTGTGTGGTCAGGTTTAGGCAACAAAATTACTTTAAGGTTAGTGAATAAATATGTTGTGCTTTGAGTCAGTACAGCCTGTTTTTCTTTATTAAACCATGAGCTAGTGGATATTTTACTGCAAAAAAGAAAGAAAGAAGAAAAATGTTGTCACTATTCAGTATCAACATTTTTGCAAATACATTAATTAACAACAGTTTCAACATAATTCAGCGAGCATTATATTTCCTGCAAAGCATATTTGCAATTTAGTAGTGTATATAAATGTCATTTCTTGGGGATGGGGTTGCTTATAAAGACATCATCCTGTTCCCCTTATTTTCTCAGACTTTTGTTTGTCAATTCATTCAAGCTATAATTATCTCCTTTTGTCAAATAGCCCTGTTCCTGACTATGTCAAAACAGCAGTTTAACGTCCACCTGTTTCTTTAGCTCTTTCATTTTAGTTTGTCTGCCCTCATCATGTCCTTGTGAACACAGCGTTTTTTGCAGCTCCCCTGGTGTTTTTCCTATTTTCCCATCACTGAAATTGAATATCAATTTCCACCTCCAAGAACTGATCTACATACTGTTTTATGCACCGACTGTTACCTGACAGACTCCAGTCACCGGTATGATCTTACCTCAAGGCACACGTAAACTGTTCATTGTCTGTAATATTCTGACATTTAAAAAGCCACGATTAGTGATGTGAAGTGACTGATGGCAGAATATCAATGCTATTCTTTCCCAGTTTTTGGTTACTTATGAAATCTTTTTACTTTCATGAATAGGCAATGTTTGAATCCAAATGCTCTAGTGTGTAAATGTACCATATCCCAGTAGTTGCAAAAGTGTTTTAAAAAAGCCTTTTTTTTTCTTTTCACTGTGTGGGTGCTTCCTATTTATTTACCCAATCTGTGTATGTGTCTCGTTCAATCTCAGAGAACTTATAAAAGTGGCTCATAAAAATGTCTCTCAGTGGAAATTAGAACTGATTTATTCTTCATCTCCACGTGAACTATTTCAACAAAAAATACATATAGGCTCTGTGTTCTCCAGTTAGGCAAGCACATTAACTGTTGCCCACATAACATTATCAAATGTATTCACTAACTTAGACCACGCCATTTGTGTATAGTTTAAATGGTTTATTTGATCAGCAAGATGATTCAGGAAGTATTAAGATGAGGGGTGATGGATATAAGGGTCCAGGGGAGGCAATGGACGCCAGATGTGGGTTGCCATCATGAAGGAGTCGAATTGGATGGATAGTGACCGGTTGGAGTTGAGTTGAGGCTGGAGCGTCTAGGAACCCAGGGATGGAGACTCAGGGTGGGGGCACATCTCGATGAGCAATTTTTTGTTTCATCATCCCTGGTGGTTCCACAGAAAGGCCCCAGGACGGCTTGAGTTCATAACCCAGGACCTTCTTGCTGTGAGGCTACAGTGTTAACCACTGAGCCACCGTGTCGCCCGCTGAGAGGAGAGAGGAGAATGGGGTTTTGGGGGGGTGGGGTTTGAGAGAACTGAGACGAACAGGAGAGGTGGAGGCTAGGCGTGCTTATATGTGCGCGCAGGTATGTGGCTGGGAGGCACAGGTGGTTTGGGTTTAACGAGGCGCAGGTGTTGTGAATTGGTGAGAAGGAGCGGGGCGTGGTCTTGTTCCTGAACTTAGTTATTATAATAACTTCATATAAAATTAATGTTCTTTCAGAAAGTGTAGTCTTTCAGTGTTTTGTCCCATAGACAACGTTACGTGACTCACACTTGGAGCACTTCTACAGCTTGGCTTGGCATGAAACGAAGGTTACAATATTGTAACCCTGGTTCTATAAGCACAGAGGAGCCCTCTACTGGGCTCTCCTCCAATCAAACACACGCAATCACCCACTGAAATCTGCATGTACATAGCTGGCAAATCAGTGCGTGCTTACCTGTTACGTGTGCCTCACACAGTACAAAAGGCTGCGTCTCGCTGCTGCTCACATCCCACAAGCTCAATGCCACAAGCTACTGCCCCATAAGCCCTCTCAGTCACATATGTGACGACCCCTCCGCTCCACTAGGTGCTCCTGCGTTCCGTTTGCTGGTTTCCTTTTTGCCTTGCGGGATCCGGGGCAGGGCGGAGGATCGTCATCGCCATCATGAGCCACACCTGGGCCCGGTGTGGTCGTGACTATAAAGCTTGGCCGTCTACAGAGTTTCTCTCTCCTCCTTCATCACGCCTCGTCCATTCCGAGCGCGGCACGGCTGTTGTTTTTTTTGGTTGCCGACATGCACACATCCACACATGCCTACAGTAGTGATTACTAACGTTTTTTTCCGTTCTCAGTTATCATTTTGTAAATAAACACTTATCCTAAGTTACAAAACTCGTCTGGTTTCCCATATTTTGTCGCAGCCTATGAGCTGGGCTGTGACACATAGGAAAACTGTTCAAAAGAGTACTCACCTCATGCCTCACCAGCCACAAAGAATCAATAGGCGTCCTAGGAATTCACCAAGCTGGTTTCAGGAAAGGGAGAACCACCACGGACAACATCCTTCGGTTATCAGAAGACATACATATAAATTTCAACAGAAAAGAAATAACCCTGGCTCCAAATGTCCAGAACTAGCAGCTAAAAAACTTGACACAAAAAAACACAAATGCATAAATGAAATAAAAAACTGTTCAAATATGTGGAGAATCAACCTGAACCCTGCCAAAACACAATGTGTCTTCTTCACTAAAAACCCACATCTGCAGCCCAACAACAGTGTCAACTTAACACTGTACAAACAGAAAATCATTATCAGCAAAGAAGTAACATTCCAAAACAACATGACACGGACAAAACACATCAATAACCTGGAACAAAAGGCAAACAATCGACTCAATTATCTCAAAGCCCTCTGTGGAAAGCATGGTGCATCACCCTCTACAATCATCAAAGTCTACCTGTCATCCATCCAACCACTCTTTGAGTACTCTGTATTCTGTCTGTTTCTGACAACCAGCTACAATGCCTGCAAATAATTCAGAACAAAGCACTGAAACTGGCACACAAACTCCCATTCTTTATTCATTACATTCACACCATAACAGGCATCCAAACTGTAAGACAAAGACATCAAGCGATAGCACAGAAATACTTGAGGACAGCAACAAACAATCCTGCCCTCCAGAAAACTTTAACCACCTGCCTGTAGGCTCGGGAGATGCACTCACAAAGCCAACTAGCTAAGTGCCTCATGGTTAGGGCTTTACCGGCCACTCCCTCTCCATAGCACACGAACAGCTGTTCCACCAAAGGAGGACCGTGCGTTCAACATAACATGCTAACACACGTACTGGACACAATAGATGCAATTTTGCCTCCCTGAAGTCCCCATCGGGTGGAAGACAAAATGCTTCTAGCTTAATACTTCTTGACCTAAATGAGCATAGCCCTGCAGACTCCCCCATGTGCAGGGCTTCTGTAGGGGTCTGCCGGTGTTTTGCATCCTGGTATGGGCCGCTCTGCAGTTGCGGAAGGGCCGGTACTGTGGTCTCTCCATCAAGGTGGCTGACGCAGTGGGGGTTGACGGTGCTCTGCCCTGCCTGCACGCTCTCCTCCTCGCCATGGTGTTGTGGTAATGCACCTAGTCACCTCTCTGGCTAGAAGAAGGGGTGAGCAGCTGCACCTTCTCCTCTTTTAGCCTCTTAAAGTGCAGAGTTTTCATTTGCCCTTAATTGTGTAATGGGGTTGAAAGGGTCTATATATAAATGCTGTGTGGGAAAGTGTGTTGTGTGTCAAAGACAGTCAGGTTGTACATCATGTCTGCAGCTAAAATCTGCTGAACCTGCAAGTATTTTTTTTTTGTCCAACAACCTTTTATAGCTTTGTAAATTAGTAACTTTTTGTAACTGCTAATTATTCACCAGTAAAAAATCGGAGCTCTGGAAAAAATCCTTCTTGGACTGACGCCACTCATTTTTCCACCACTCCATACACCTCAACACTGCTTGCTTTCATCCTGTTTATAAGGGTTTCCCTTCCAACAACATTAGAGGACTCTCCTCTCCTATCACAAAAAGGAGACATTAACACCCTTTATCACCAGGAAATGTGTTTGTTTTTTCCGACTGGTGGCAGTCAGGTTGCCTAATTATCATGACTGAACTGAATCTTGGGAAATGAAGGAGAATTCAATGTGCTGTTATGCTGTAATTGCTACCTATGGCTACAGTGCCTAGCAACAGATAGAAAGTCTCACTCTTATTAAGATATAAAGACATAGTCCTACATCAAAATGTATCTGAGCTGAAGAAAAAAAACTGCTAAAACATAGACTTCTGTAAAAGTGAATATTCATTAAGAACCACTACAGTAAGACATTACAAAAAGGCTTGATTCTGAATTAATCAACTGAATTGATGCTAAATATGGATTACCTGGCAGTGGTGTGTAATTTCAATGAGAACACGATGGGCTAAATATGAAGCACAGTAGCTAGTCGATGATTAAAGTAGTAGTGTGGCTGTTAGAGGTGTTGTGTGATCAGTAGAAAAAAATGTTATATTCCCTGTAGGGGGAAAGAAGACATTACTTTGACGTCAAGTTTACCTTTTATGTTGAAATAACAGTGATTCAGGTGGATGGGTCTCTTATAGAGGCAATGGTTGCACTTATTCTGTGGAATGATCTCTGCTCTGGAGGGGTTTTCAATTTAAAGGGTGGGTCCTTTTATTTATATATGTGTATATATCATTCTGTAGCTTCCCACCAGTGTTCCTTAGGGTTGGGTATGGTTCACATTTGAACTGGTACCTGGAAAATTACCTGTTATTACAGAGAGACCATACGTAAACATATGGTCTCATCCATACAATCACATAAGATTAGCATGCTAGGCTAACAGTCTGTCAGCTGTGTGACTTTATATCTGTGCTGTGATGTCTTTCAGAGCACACAAACACCATAAGCACTCCTGTCACCTGCCCAGCATGGTGCTGTTAAACTGGAGACACCGCGGCTACACATTATTTTTATATGGTCTATGGGCTACACACAGCACGGAACAGCTATGCTAACGATGCTAGCCAAGCTAACTAGCTGCCATGCAGGTTGGTAAAATGGACCGATCATGTCTCCCTGTGTCGTTGGGTTGGTGCTCCTCTCAGTGTTGAAACATTTGTGTTAGACGTTTCGGTAAATGTTTTTAGAAGTTATTTCGGGGCAGCCCTCACTCTCAGTCCCGCGAGGTGATGATATTTGCCACCGACTGATTTAACGTGAATCATTACTTGGTAGTAGCGACGTAATTCAGTTGGTACCCTTAAAAGGTACAAAGTTTGGTACCCAAATTTAATGTTCCATATGTATTAAAATCCGAAAATTCAAATTTTGGTCGAAGTATGTATGTTTTAGCATCAAAATGCCATTTTTCCAAACCCTTCTAAAAACTTTTTCCAGCATGACCTGAGATAGGTTTCTGCATGATGACGTTGCTATATATGAACTGATATAAATCCCCTAGCCTGCCTAGCCAGTAGCCACAAAGACGGACTGAACACTCACTGTTGCAGCTGCTCTCTGTGACCTTTTTGCTAATAGCTGAATGGCCATTTAAATTTGAACAACCCAGGAAAAAAACGCAGGTAGTCGTCCTTTAAAACCAGCTGTGTAATTAATTCAGTGAGGAGTGCATGCACTCATCTCATTTAAAGAGTACCACCCCTAGAGCTATTTCAGTACTGCAAGTGCTCAAAAAACACCCAAATAAACGCCCACTCAAAATCATTTTCGCCAGAAAATTGGCATCAATTCACAGTATGGATTTTGCAGTCTAACCAGTATGTAGCACTCAAACAGAGCATGCAGGTCTGTTAGACTGCACACAACTCTAGTTAGCTGTGTCATTTATTTATAGCAACATATAACCAAGGCACTCGAACCTTTGCATCTTCACTCAGCTGCCCATTATTCTGTAGCATCTGTAATAGTGAGCAGTGCTAATTAGACCTGGAGAGAAGAGCAATACACAAATAATTTGAAGTCAAGTGACACATCCAGCTCTATGGCATTGTTTGGAAGAGCTTAATTATAAAATGTAATGTATTAGTACTGCAAGCTCTTGCTTCTAAAATATTTCTCATACACATAAATGTACAACTTTAACATTCTGAAGTGTGTATATTTCACATTAAATGACACCCTGAAGCAAAAAACTGCAACCAATGATATTTTTTCAAAAGCAGCAATAAGAAACACTGATAGTTTTCGTTTAATACAAATAGGACACATCTCTTCGTGGGTTAGTCCTTTTGATATACAATGATTTTTTGCCTCCCAGTGTATAGTGTCTTGAAACAAATTGAATCAGCTGAGCTAATACACTAGTTGTTTGCATGTTTCATAGAGATCTGCTCACAGTGCTTTGAATGCAGCATAACCCAGGTCCTCTACTAAAGCTAGGAGCGTGTGACTCAATATAAGGGCCAATTATAATCTTGTCTTATTCATGCTGACTGTAGACTGTGGACTGTGGAGAGTCTAGACTTCAAAAACAAAGCAGGTTTCAAAGGTTGTTTAGGGGGTGTTAGTATGCAATGTCGTGGGTGCTTAACAATTTTTTTTTTTTTTTTATAACTGTTATCTGGGCTATTCTGAACATGATCTTGGTGTTTGACCTGAACAATGACAAATGTCTGAACAGAGAAGTAATCATTACTTTCCATTATTCAACCCAGCTACATCAAAGGTGCTTTCTCAAATGTTGCATATAAAATGAGACACTGTCGTTTAACGAGAAGACAACCTATGGACGATAGAGCTCTAGCCCCGATGACTGCACACAGCCTTAAAGATGTCCTCACAGTGAAGTCGTCAGCTTTACACATACCCTGGCGATTCCTGAATGTAAGCATAACAGTGGTAAGCTACTCAGCTAAGACAATATGTATTTAAGACAGTGTAGGAGTGTTACAACCCAGAGGTCGTATACTGAACATTTCCTGTGTATTGTGTGCTTTAACTGCCTGTGTGCTTGTTTGTTGCTGAACTGCTGCGGCGTCCACACTGGAAGCGTGTCTGCTGCAGTGCTTCTGCCACTGGCAGCCCAATCTTTCTCATTTTCCCTGTCTATTTCTGCTGAGAACCGCACGCATCACGCGGCGAAAATAGGCGAGACCTTGAATCTTTAGATGAAGCGACGCAGCAGCCTCGTGTGACACGCGGGTAGTGTGACCGCTCTAACCTGTTAACATGGGCGCCGAAATGAAAAGCAAGAGGTTCCGTGATGCACACGCGCTGCTCACGCATCCAGTGTGGCCCAGGGGTAAGTGAATGATTAGGCTTCCCCCAGCTCCTGCAGGCTCTTCTCTCTCCACTGCCTGCCTGCCTGCCTGCCTGCCTATCTTTTCTCCTGTTTTTGTCAAGTTATGAGTTAGGTAAGTGAATTATAGCTTGGTTTCTTTCTGTTTGAGTTGGTAATTTTAGGTTGATTAGCTTTTGTCCCATTTGTTAACCCACCCTGAAGTCAAAAGTCTGAAATAAACATTTAAAAGAGGTTCTGAATTCCCTTGTTGCTGGTGGTTCTTGGGAGCTGGGAAGAAGGAGTCTCATTTTCATGTTGTGCCAGGGTTTCCCCTAGATGGGATCATAACAAGGAGTTACTTGAAGTTTTCCCTTTTGGCAGAGGCTGCCTCGCTCTACCTCCAGCCTCTGCACCAAGCTAACATGATCCAGACCATTTTATTCACTGAATAAAAAGAAATGAAACTATCAACCATCCATCCAACTCCTTGCAAGACAGCAAACAAGTTCACATCCAAAAATATCAAATTAACAGAGCAGCAACATTATGCATATCTTACAGCGTGTTATGTAGGAGTATATAATATTAAAGGAATGATTTATCTAGCATATCTGTTACGGGTCCTAAGTGTGGTCCCTGAACAGATTATGCTGTAACATAGCTGGAAAAAGTTGTAAACAGTAGTGAGTGAATGCTGAATGTCGTTCCTTGTCAACAAACAGTTTACTTTATTCACAGTGGTTCCTCAAAAGCATCATATGTCTTCCATGTTATTACAATTACATTTCAGGATATACCCAATGTCCTTTCTCTCTCAGAAACATTTTTTCTGTCTTTGGACCTGAATAAAATCTGTCTTACTCCTGTAAGCCAGTTCATCTTTACAAATATCAAACAGAAGCAATGGACAATTCCAGATACATCATTCATATCTCAGATCACAGTTCTGATCTGAGATGGACAGATCTCAGGTCATAGTGACCAAAGTAGTGGTCACTATGATCACTACTTTGTCATAACAACACATCAAGCAGTTCCTCTGACTTTATACTCTACTAGTTTGCTATTGTTAAGAGCCATTTTCAGCTTAAATATGAATATGCTTAAGCAACCAGGTGAGTCCATATTCTAAACACATTTATCACAGTATGAAACTTAAACTCCCAGCAAACATAACAAGCCAGTAATATCAAATTTATACATTGATCCACATATACTAAACATTGTACAAAAATATTAACAGTAATGAGCTTATTTGCTAGCTAAAAACTGCTAAGGAAAAACCTAGTACATAGACAGCACGTTAGAGTACATGAGAGAGACGATGCATACCCACTAACCTGGAAAAACTTGTAAACAGTAGTGAGTGAATGCCACGTGTCGTTCCTTTTCAACAACAGTTTTCTTTAGTCGGAGAGTTGGAACGGCACGCGTACCCTCAAACTTGCAAGGAAGCTCTGACCAGGGCACATGGCACGAGCAAGAGGGAGAACAAAGCCCACAGGTGTCCCGTATAATCTGGCCCTGATTAGGGGATTGGTTAGAGGAGGAGTCAAGCCTGGGGCTGCGTTCACTGACACTGTACATGACACTATTCACACTGGCTTCTGACATTTCTAGAAACCCCAAAATTCTCCCAAAAATCTTCACTCCCACCAGTGAACATATTCTAGGGGTGTGTGGGCTATGTATGTAGGCTGCAGGTACGGTGTAAGTGGATAAAGTGAAGCTAGGAGTTCCTGGCACTTTCCAAATAGGTAAGTATGGTATTTTAACCGGTGTTGCCTTTTAAATGCAGGGTAGGTATGTAGGGAGAGCTAGCCTTTAAGACGTTTGACAGTGATTATAATTCAATGTGGCACAATTCTCTCACACTCCTCATGGAAATGAAGGGACAACTTGTTGCAAATATTAAGTAACGGAATTTTGAACAATGCAGCTTTGTGAATTGCTTTTTTAAGTGGATTACACTCACATCTGGCACATATTCAGCATTTAATTTTTAAAAAACAATTCCCTGTTTGTTTTTTTGTTGAAGAGATGAAGTGAGGTCAGAATGATGGGAAGGAAGGAAGGTTTTGCTTTTCAGTTTCAGTTTTCCGCACATCAATAATGAGTAATAAGAAAGTAATGTGTTACCTCTGCATTGCAATGCACATTTTTTTCCTGCTAGAATCACTTAGAGAGGTGGCATAGAATCCTCTCCATACTGTTGTTTAACTATGTAATCACCTGTTTTGTTGGTCTTTCATTCTCCTCTTCCAAATACTTCATCCACCTACTATTTGGCTTTTTCTTCCTCAAGTGTTTTTTCCCAGATGTCTTCACCCTTTATGAATTCCTCGTAAATGGTGAGCAAATTAAAATGCTGAGTGGGTCCTCAGGCTATGTGGGATCTCTTTGCTGAGCAATGCCGCTTAGCTCTCCCTAACAGACAGCTTAGTGGTAACTTAGTTTTAAATCACCCAATATTTATAGTTGTGCTTAACTGTATAGTGCTTATTGGAATCTGACACAAGGGCTGCAACTAATGATTATTGTCATTGTCAATTAATCATTTAATCTATAAAATGTTAAAAGTAATGACAAATGCCCATTACAAGTTCCCAGTGCCTAAACTGATGTCTTCAAATAGCTTCCTGAATCTGATCAGCAGCCAGAAAAACCTTTGTTTGTGTGTGTGTGTGTGTGTGTGTGTGTGTGTGTGTGTGTGTGTGTTGTATTGATAGGAATGGGAAAAAAGCAAATGGTTCTTAGTATTTGTGTAGCTATAACCGGCAAATGTTTGGTATTTTTACTTGATAAATGACTAAAACTCTTCATTTATTATCAAAGTTATAATCAATTTCAACTAAGTGATTAATTGACTAATTGTTTCAGCCCTAGCTAACACTCATTAAAAACCTATTAATAACCAGGCATTTAAATACTACACTCATGCCTGTAGAGAGATGTAATAAAGTAAAAATTGTTATCTGAGATGGTAGTGGTGTAATGCTTCATTTATACTCCCTAGTGGACGTGCACACGGACAGCTGCGGACACCACGGCCAGATAGTTGATGTGTTTATACTACCCTCTGGTGTCCGCGTTGAGGACGTGTTCCACACATATGCAGTAGATCGGCGTGTGACATATTGCACACATGCGCACTACAAATCAAATCAAACCAAGATGGCGACATACATGGACAAAGAAGAAGAGCTGCTTTGTCTGTTGTACTTAGCAAAATCACACAGAAAAAGAAAAGCAAGGAAACAAAGAAAGTGGTGTGTGCAGCTGCTCAACCACAACAGGGCCAAAGACGGGGAGTTCAGCATGTTGGTACAGGAAATGCGTGCAATAGACGAGGAGAAGCACCATATGTCTGCCGCCAAATTTGATTTTCTGGCCCGCAGCATCAGAGAACGTATCCAACACCAGAGAACACACCAAGCTCCGATCAATGTGGCCGAAAGGTTAGCAGTGACGTTAAGCTATTTAGCCACTGGTTGCTTACAGACAAGTGTGGCTGCAAGTTACAGACTGGGCAGCTGCACTGTCGAAGATCATTCCAGACACAGTGGAGGGAAATTGCAAAGGATTTTTGGAGAATCTGGAACTTCCCACTGTGTCTTGGTGCCATCGACGGGAAGCATGTTACCATCAGAGCCCCCCCCCCAAATGCAGCAAGTGACTACTTTAATTAAAAGGGAAGTCACTCGGTTGTTTTGATGGCTGCAGGTGATGCCAATTACCAGTTCATGATGGTGGACATGGGGGCCTATGGACGTGAAAGCGATGGGGGCATCTTCAAGGAGAGTATTTTTGGATCCAAAATACTTGATGGGTCTCTGGAGCTGCCACAACCGGTCAACCTGCCAGGCACAGGTGTCACCAACCTGCATGTGTTTGTTGCAGATGCAGCTTTCCCACTGCACCCAAACCTTATGTGCCCATTCCCAGATAACATTATTTGTTTATCAGAGTTCACAAATTAATTATAAGATTTACAGCAGTAATTCATCCAGAAGCATCGTATATAATAGCAAAACACTGATAGGGATACTTTAAGTAAATTTTGCTGATAATAAATAGTTTTAACTAAGTAAGGTTTTGAATGGAGGACTTTTACTTGTATGGAGTATTTTCAGTGTGGTATTTTACTTACTTTACTTTACTTGCACTTCTTCCACCACTGTCAGTCACTTTATCCCACAGGCTCCAACCTCACAACAGCACAGCAGGTGTACAACTACCGACATTCCTGGGCCCGAAGAATCATAGAGAACACCTTCGGCATCATGGCATCCCAATGGAGGATTTTTGGTCGGCCAATTGACTGCAGCCCACACAATGTGGTACACATTGTGAAAGGTAGTTGATCCGTAATCCGTACGTATCACCCCCCACAGTTCGGCACACATGTGAACCGCAGATTCATTGCAAAATTTAATGTCTCATTTAAGATAAAGTAAACAAAGCGCTGTAAGTACAAACAGTACAGACAGCGTCGCTAACAGGGATTTTGAAGAGCAATGACCAAACCAGCATCTAACGGGTCCGAAGTGACATGGTATATTTACATGCTGTTTAACCCATAAGAATCCATGGTGACACACGTGTCACCAACCCTTTCAATGTTCAGGAAAATTCCTTATACAGCTTTATCCTTGATTTTAACTCATGAAGTCCCTCAGTGACATCTACTGAACATCCTGCTGCAGTCATGTGACAATGTGTGAATCTGTGTACCCATTACATCACTTCCAAAATGGCAGTGTGCCTGGTCAGCAAATGTGACAGAACTAGCTAATTTTAAAAAGCTTGTTTTTTGTTACTAAAGGTAGGTTTCAACCCATTTAACAATTCTGATGCTTTAATAAGATGTCCTGGATTACATTTAACCTGTTCTGACCACATTTCTTGAACAAATTGATATAAAACAGGTTAGGGAAATATCATTATGACATATATGTTACATTACAGATCTTTGACACTGAAGGTAGAATTTCAAAAAAAATTCAGAAATGTGTTCCTTGTGGTCCATTTGGTCTGTTTTACATTCCCCATAATTTTCCTTTAAGGAGAAATGGGTCCGGGTTCTTATGGGTTAATGTGCTGCAGCTGAGCAGCCAACTAGCGATCTAGCTGCTAACTGACAATAGCGGTGCACTTTTTTCCTGGTGAATATTTGTTTGGTGGCTCATTCAACAAGCTGCAGGACAAGACGTGTGTTCATGTTTGTAAGTTATCATCAAGTTTTGATGATGTGGACACAGGCTGTTGTTTCATTCACTCCCATGTTTAAAGGAGGAAAGTACCATGCACCAGTGATATGATCCGAACCATGAGTTTTGTGATCCGTTGCACCCCTATGAGATGGTAATTGCTACCTGTGCATTACATTTGATGCACAGCATCATTTGGATACATCTGCAAAAATCAGGGGTATAATTAACCTTAATTTTTAAGTGTTCTTCATATTTATTCAGTAATATTAACCTTGGGTAAAGAAATTACTATCTTTTTATTTCCTGGCATTGCCTCTTACACATTCCATCTTTCCTTGTCTACCAGTACAATAACAATGAAGATGATTGAAGAAATACTTGAGATGACATGAGTAATGCTTTCAATAGGGAAGATGAAAAAAATAAAGTGGACAATGAAGACTTTGAGAAGTACATTTAAGAGGTATTTACATATTACACCTATTACGGCAGTACAATGTCAGCATTTTTTGCTTTTATGAACTCACAAAAAATATTTACTTGCTTGATCATTCATATCCACATTACTAATAATGTTTATTAGAAATCTAAAATTGTGTAAATGCAGTTGTATGCAAAAGTTTGGGCACCTCTTGTGTGAACACTCAGCAACCATGGGTTCCTCTGAGCAGCTGTGTAAGACTGTGAAAATGGAAGTTATCGATGCCCACAATGCAGGGGAAGGCTACAAGAAGATAGCAAAGCGTTGTCAGCTTGTATTTTCCACAGTACAAAATGTAGATAAGAGATGGCAGTTTAGGTGAACTGTCAAGATGAGATCTGGAAGACCAAGAAAACTCAAAACCCCCATTTGACAGCAAAAAACCTGGAGGAAGATTTAGTAGACTCAGGAGTGGTGGTGCACTGTTCCACTGTGCAGTGATGCTTGCACAAACAAGACCTTCAAGGAAGAGTCAGCAGAAAAAAACATCCACAAAAGCCTGATACATTTTGGAAACAAGTGGTGTGGACTGATGAAGTTAAAATAGAACTCTGTGGCCACAATAAGCAAAGTTATATTCAGAAAAAAGGAGTAGCATTTCATGAAAAGAACACCTTGCAAACTGTTAAGCGTGGGGGTGGATTTACTATGCTTTTGCAATGTTTCTTTGCTTGCTTTGTGCAGTGTTTCCTGTGCCACTGCACAGGTGAAAGGAAAAATGGATTCCACTAAATACCAGCAAATTCTGAAACATCACATTGTTTGTAAAAAAAAAAAAAAAGCTGAAGCTGAAAAGAGGATGGCTTCTACAACAGGGTAATGATCCTAAACATACCCTCGAAATCCACCATGGACAAACTGCAGGGACGCAAGCAGAAGGTTTTGGAACGGCCCTCACAGTCCCCTGACTTAAACACAGTTGAAAATCTTTGAGTGGATCCATGAGAGCTGTGCATGCAAGACAGCCCAAGAATATTGCAGAACTAGAAGCCAAAAGGAAAACGGAAGAAAATCCCAAATACAAGCATTTAAAGACTTTTAGCTGGCTACAAAAAGATTTGGAGGCTGTGATATCTGTTGGGGGGGTGTTACTATGTATTACATAAGTATTATGTTGGTGCCCAAACACATGCCACAGTGATGTTTTTGTTTTTTTGTTGTTTTTTTTTTTTTCAATTTATGATATAAAAAGTAACCATGAATTTATGTTTTTTAATAAGACATTTTGCATATAAATGAACTTAATGGACAATAACAAACATATCAAAATGGATTATGCCAAAATAGCAGCCTTGTACCAACATTCAGCATAGGTAGTAGGAAAATAATTATAATTGCACAAAAAAGGGGAACTGGGACTTTTTATTTTTTATGTTAGCATAATCCGCTTTTTGTCTGTTTATGTGATAAAAAGTGTGATTATGAGACCTGTTTTGCCATGATATGGAAGAGCATGGACAGATACAAATACAGTATTCTGTATTACCAATACAGGAAGGCACAAAGAAACGAATAAGGATATTTCAACACCGTTAGGACTCATGTCATGCCTGGATAATTATATAACCCAAGACTCTACTACTACTACTTAGTTCAACACCTAAGTACATACTCGGGTAGCTACTCTTTGTTCTGAGTTTGCAGCTCTGTAGGATATGATGACATTATTTTCCATTTTGTGATAATCCAAGGCAAGCATTTCTCAAAGATTACATTTGCTAAAATAAAAGACAATAAGCTGAACTGATATCCCTGCTTCATTCTGCTGTGCTCTCTCTGTCTCTCTCGGGCAAGTGAAGCTAGAGCAGATACTGGTGACAAGCCCTTTTATCCTGGTGCACCTTTGGATACTCTTCTAGTGAAGAGTATCAAAAGTTATGTGACAATGTAGTTCTTGGAAAAGATGACTTGACGCTAATTTGGAATTGTGATGGCACACCAGTGTTCAAAAGTTCTAAATGCACCAGAAGTGAGGAAAAACATTTTAATGTAACCAACTAATGTAAACCAACCATTTTTACATTACTAATGCCATTTGTTAAAGAAGCCTCATTATTAGAGACCGGAGGTATCGACTGGTGAGACATACAAAGAAACTGTCATGTTTCTAAAGTGTTTAAGTGGTTTGTAGCTCAGATTCAATGGCTCATCCATTGCTTCACTACACAAAGCAGTTTAATGTTTTTAAATGGTTGTGACTTTTGTTATCACAAAAGTGGTAAATCCTATCCATGTGATCAACCTGAACCTCCATTATGAAATGAGAGAGATCATTTCAGTCATGGAAAGGAAGCTTCAGTTAATGAGCCAGTGTTTGGAGCCAAAGGGCCATCTCCTTTAATGAAGCTTAGTCACTTCCAAATGATAAATGGTTTCATTCCTGAATATCAACACAGTGTGTGCCCTGGAGTCAATAGCCAACTGTCCATATTTTGGTTTGATACAGTAAACAGTAAAGCCCCCTGGTACAATGTCAAACAGATGGAAGAGGTTGACTTGCGACTTGTAAAAATAAAACCTCCTGTTGAGATAACTAGGACACCAAAGTCAACGAGTGAAAGAAAACAAATTTTCTGGTGTGGAGAGAATTGCTAGAAAAACCCAAGCATACTATCACTTCAATAAGTGCAAAGGTTCAGTAATTTGTTGAAGAACTTTTTAAGAAGCGAAGAACAGAAAAATATGAAATACAAAATGAAAGCGTCAAGGATTTTTGGGCAATCCCCATTGCAAGAAAATATCACAGCTTCATATAGGCTTGCCATTTCCAAGTTATGTGGAAATCTAAGTCACAGCTTTTGGGCTTAGATGGAATTTTGTATCGCGGTCAAAAATATGACTACTAAAAAAAAGATACAACAGTGCTGTATACTTGAAAGATGATACACACAGAGAAATAGGGGTATCATTTCTGTACCTAAAGGTACATTTGTCAGAAAAGTACCCTGTAAGCTATGGAAATGGTCCTTAAGGTGATAACTGTAGGCCTTTGTTTTATTTTAAAGGTACAAAATCATTGCTCACAGAAAAGGGTACATAATTGTACTTTTAACAAGCTTAAGCTGGTTCAAACCGGTTAATCCCCCATTGTGTTCCCAGACATGAAATGGCACAAGACAGTGAAAATGTTGGTTTTCTTTTTCCTGCTTTGTCAAGCGTGTCCATGGATGAACTAATGAAAAAGATAATTGAAGATGGAATATAAATTTAACAAAGAAGAGACAAGAAAATTCAGGGGTAAGTAACTGGACCTTAACATTTCTTTTCATGCTACTGTTAGCTAGCTAGCTAACTTTAACAAGCCTAACTCAGGATACTGTAACTTAACATTAGCTAGCTACATTTATGGCCTGTTGCTAGATAGGCTACATTTTTATTAGCTATTTCAGAATGATTTGGTCTTTTAATCAAATAACTTTAACTTTGTGACAGAAAACTTATTTCAGAGTGATTTTGTTCATTTTACCAAGTTGCTAACTGCAGTGTAGCAGAATTGAAATGCTTCCACTTTCCATCACCATTATCCCCCATTTTATTTCATTTTTTACAAAGTATTTTTACTGTTTCATTCAATATTCTTTGCAATTCTCCACTGGGACTTTTTTCCACTGGGTTTTTCTGGATTTATTAATTTTATGCATTGGCGCTCCCTCATGGAGCCCATGTGGACTTCAGTAGTACAACCCATTCCAGCCAGCTAATCTAACATTTACTTTTTCACTTAGTGCAAAATGAGTAAATATAAAAATAAGTGATATACTGAATGTCAATTATAATGTTTTCATCTATATTATACAGTTTTTTGACGAAGTTGACCAAATCCACTTTTCAACAAGCAGCTTCTGCCATTGCTTCAGGGAGGACTTCGCAGGTGTTTTGCCAAATGTGCTGAAACTTCCCGGGGGAAAATCTCACCTAACAGTACACCGTTGCAAGACAGGATGCCCTGGCTGAAGCTCTACCAGGTAGTGACAGTCACCTTGCTAATGAACCTGACAATAGATCTGCTGTCGTTACCACATTGCACACTTGAAAATGTATGTAATTGTGAAAGTAGGATATTTTTCTGCATTGCAGGAATTGACTTAAGGGCCAGGCTTATCCTCTTGACATCCATCTTCAGAGAAAAGATTGAATACTACATCACTATGGGAGAGGTGGGCAGCTGTATTGTCCAACAGTACTGACTGGTAGACCTCATGTAAGTGTTACATAAAAAGTAAACTGAAAGCATACTGTCTTATTTTTTAGTTTAAAAGAAGTATGCTAATAGCACACTTGAACAAACTTCTTTGTAACAAACTTGGAAACTTGGAAATATGACTACATTGATTCAAATACACTAAACATTGTACAAAAATATTCACAGTAATGAGCTTATTTGCCAGCTAACCACCACTAATAAAAAGCCCAGTACATAGACGGCACCTTAGGGTACATGAAACAGACAATTTACTGCTTGTTAGCAAGCTGTGACAACAAAACATCATTATCCTCTAAGGGAACATTACTAAGTTTTTTAATGTTGATTTTGAGAGACTATGCTTCTCCACTAACCTGGAAAAAGTTGTAAACAGAAGTGAGTGAATGCTGCGTGTCGCTTGCTTTATGAGTTGGAACGGCACCCATACCCTAAAACTCTGATCCTCAGAGGAATCACAGCTAAATAATACCAGCTACTGACATAAAATTAATAAAAACTGAATAACCTGAACAATACTAATGTGGTGGTCATAAATTTGTTTTGGTTTTCTTTTTAAGACAACCAGAAAAAGGATTTATGTGTATATGAATTATTTAACTCATAAAATCCCCCCCCCCCTCTCAGGTATTCAGCTGAGTGGTGAATGGCCCTGCCCCATATTTAAGAGAGGCTGGAGGAGATGTCTCTCTCCCTGACTAAGCAGCCAACTACTGTTGTTGCGGTTCATTTTTTCTTTTGCAGCAGCTTATTTTAATTAATGTTCTTTGTAAATAAAATAATTTGTGGTACAACTAAACCATGGTTCTGGCGCTCTCTTGAGCCAAGTGTCTTTTCTTATCTGTGGCCATAACAGTATCACACATCCATTGATAGCTGAAATATCAAAGAGCAGCTCAACAGGTAGTTGTTGAAAACATTAAACATTTATCAGTAGTTAACAGCGGGAGTGTGAAAATATATGGGAGAGGAGATAATGAAGGGAGGAAAGACACAAACAAATATCACAGAGAAAAACAGCCAAATTCATTTAGCACATGGAAAGACGAGATTAAGAAGGATCTCTTCAAGTCATTTTTTAAAGCTTCTGCAGGAGAGGCATACAATAAATATACTATTTGTGTGACAAGCATTATAATGCACTAACAGACATGCACGCACAAAGCAGACAAAAAAATCCTTAAGCAGCCACCAAATGCAGGCCTTCACTGTTAGCACAATAGTTGATTGTCAAAATAGAAAAATGGTGCTTTTAATGCTGTCACATTTGATGTGCCATTACAACTCTATGTGCTACTGACTGGGACTGTTTTTTGTGCCCTTGCTTACAGCTTAAACATAGCAAGTGAATCCACCAATGTGAGCACTTCACGGCAATAAAAGTCAAAATTGTGTGTGTGCACACAAATATATCAATACATCTCCCAAAAGGTGAGCAACATCTGAAGTTCATTTCAGTTTGATTTTAAAGTTACATAAAAAATATTCTGGAAACATTCAGTTTAGTTCCACTGGGAGCCGCAGGTAGCATGTTGCTCTTCACAAAATGCATGACTTTTCACAAAGTGGGCTGACTGTACAAGCAAGCACATCATTTCACCATGACACTGACTGACTCCTCTTGCATGACAGATACTGTAATTGTAATTAAGCCAACAGGAGGGATGCACACTCCTATCAATGGCTGAAAATTACATTTTCTGTGGAGCTTGGAGCTATGCAGAGAAAATGACATACAGTATCTGCTATAAAGATTAAGTGAACACTTGTTGGCAAGAACAAAGATTCATCATGTCACCATTCCAGTTTTTATACTACAGCTATCATGCTGCTGGTGTTTTCATTTTATTTATTTATTTTTTTAGAAAAGTATGCACCTGTTTCTTACCTCCTTTTTCTCCCAGTTTATGGTAAACATATTTTAATGTAAATTTCTCAAGGGTTCTGTGTGCTTTTTCCCCACTGTGGTTTATCATTATCTCCAGGTATAGAATCAGGGTGACAGCAGGAAAAGTGCACTTTAATGCAAATGCTGTTCAACAGCATACTGTATTTTCCATTTGTCCACCAACCAAACCAAGTGGCCTCCAGTGGCTGCTGGACAATAGAGAGCACTATGGTGTTGCCCTCCCTGAGAAAAACATGGGGTCTTCTGTTTATTGTGTTTAAACAAAAATGTTTGCCCTTTTTTAAATCTAAAGACATCTGCAGTTTTTCAGTTGAATGAGTTGCATTTAGCCTTTAGGGCACTAGGTTGGACCTTACACAATAATCCGCATCAGTGATCAACATTTAGTGCCAAGGCAGGTAGTACTCATTGATAAGTTTCAGCCAAGATCAACATCCTCTGTTAAAGAGCTTGTATGATTTAAATATTTCTGATTTTGGCAACTTCAAGTGGTACTATCAAGAGACACTGCAGAATGGCACCAATGCAGCAAACTGGCATTCAGCTCCATAACTCTGTAATTGTGTTTGTTACTTTCTTTTTTAAGTTTAGCTAAAAAAAAATTCCATCAGTCTCTCCCTTGTGATGGTTGTTGACTGCTACAGTGTTTCCTCCTCATCCTCGGCTGCAGCACTGGTATTGAAAACAGGCAGATTCTCCTTCAGCGAGATATCATCCACCTGCTTGGGGCCGCTGTCCTCAGGTTCTTCTGGTATGGATGGGTCTGAGTTACTGATCACATATCCTGGGAGGGTGGCGTGCATGCTGATCATGGGGGGACCTGTGCCGCGATAAACACGGCTTGAAACAAGTGTTGTGGAGCGTGTGGAGGGGCCACCCCCTGCCAGGTGGGACTGGCTGCTGGTGCTGTTGTTATTGAGGCCGACAACAACTGAGCCATAACGGTAGCGGCCGCAGACCACAGGTCCTTCCCACTCAAAGGTCAGATTCCAGCGGGTCCATGTTTTCTTTATCTCTGTCTGGACCTGTGGGAATGTGAACAAAGGAAGCAATAAACATCAAGTGCAGAAAAGAAGTCGTCATTGTTTTGCAAATATCTAAATCAATCATTTTGGGGTTTTTTTGCAAAAGTTGGTTTCATCCTAATTTGTTTTTAGCCACGCTAACAGCATGGCCACCACTTTGGTCCAGACTGAAATATTTCAATAGCTGTAAGGGTGCCATGAAATTATGCACATTCATTGATTCATTGATGACTTTTTCTCTAGCACCACAAGCAGGTCAAAATTTTCACTTATCCTGTGAAATATCTCAAAATTTATGAGATAGATTGGCACCCAATTTTGAACAGATTCATTGTTTCCTTTGGGGATCCCCCAAATTTTTCTCAAGCACCACCATGAGGTTGACATTTTGGTTTTAAGTTGAGTTGAGTCTGGGTCAGAAATTCCCCATCAGGATATAATAACTTTGATGATCTCTTATCTTTTCAAATAATATCATCTGGTCAAATTTTTATTTTGTCCTATAGCTACTGTGGTTATGACAAAATACCTACAGAACGAATCACATTTCCTCAGCTGTACTTTGTGTTTATTGCTAATTGGCAGATGTTACCAATGCTAACATGCTAAACTAAGATGGTGAACATGGTAAAAACACAGTATATAACAAAGCCGAGTACATCCCCTGTCAGTATCACTAAAATGTTAAATAATTACAAATCCTGCCCATTTCATACAATTTCATTTGTTTTTAGAAGAAACCTAAGAAAAATGAAGCCAATTCATTAAAAAAACAAAAAAAACATTATGATCAAACTATAATGAAAGGTCCATATTTTTGAATGAGCTGCAACAAAAGTCAGCACACCCTTCAATAGCGAGATATGCCTCTTTTCAAGTGTAGGAATGACAGTGATGCTGCACACAGCACTGGGGGGGTCTACGAAGTCCAACACATCTAATAGTTTTAAACTGGGTAAAAAGAACAACAAATGGTCACTAGGATTAACAGCCAATACCTGTGTTTTCAATTGAAACACTGTGTTATACTATCAGTCACAATCGTAAACTGATCTGGTTATGTGACCTTTCACATTAGTCACATGACTGATAAATGTTAATCAAGACAATCCGTCTATTTTATCATTTAAAAGTTGAATTTCTTGCCCAAAGCCAACAACAACACTTTTAGAGCTTCCAGAAATTAAAAATACATTCTGTCACAATTGTGACCGGTGGGACTAAACAGACTAAATTTGAATATATATCAGTAAACAATTTCCTTCTAGCAAACACAAAGCAACAAAAGCATTTGGAGTCATGTTTTTGGCCATGTCACTATCTGTGTTTGGTCTCTTCCAACTGAAAAAACATCAGTCTTAACTTGCTAGATGTTTGCCTTCACTAGCATCTTTATTTTCAACCTGCCACTTAATGCTGTGGCCTACAGTTTTCTATTGTCCAGTTAATTAAATGGTAAGGTTCAAGTATACCATTTATGTCTGCGCCAAACAACAAAAACAATGCAGCATAAAGCTATCTAGAGCTACAGAGTTGGGTGTTAATTCTCAGGGCCAATTGAGACCCCTTCACACCACATGAATAATAATGTCAATAACAAAATTATGCTTTATGGGGCTTTGATTTAGCTCTGACTCAACAGAAAACAGACATCCTCTGTTTTCTGATAATTTTTGAGTTGTATGAATTGCAGTCGCTCCGAAAGGTCTTGGAGGATGAAAAGAGTGTTCCCCAGGAGACAATAAAGAACACAAAAAGCAAGCAGAGAAAATGCAAAAAGAACATGGAGGCATTTGTGAAGACAAAACTGGCAGAACTGCCAATTCTGATTGCAACTGAGAGTGCTGAGTACAGAGTGTATGAGATTGAGGGATTCAGAGAACGATATAATGGCTTAGAACACTTTTTAAAAAAAAATCACATTTCATTAGAGAGGGCAAGAAGCAGATGAACAGAAAACATACTTGACATACTTCCCCCAGTTATGTGTGTCACCAGAATAATACTAACACAAACTTTTTTTAAATACATTGTGTACATATTTTTTTAATGTGCTTCAGTTTTGGAGTGTTTGTGCCATGATTAATGTCATTTGGAAGAAAAATACAGTATATACACTCACCTCCCCATTGCAGAAGCAATAAATAATGGACACAAAGAAACCCTGAAAAGAGAGGAGATTGACATATAAATTATGAGTGTAGATTACAGTGGGTGGCAAGTCAAGTGAGAAAAAAACTAATATACAGTAGATATAGGATGATCTAAATCATTTTTCAAATGTCATTCTTGTCTCAGTACAACACTAACAATATTTATTATCAAATAAATATGATAATGATTTTCCAGGTCACCCACTGTCATCCCTTTGCTTATTCTAATGAAAAAAAGAAAGACAGAAACATTAATCTCTGCTTCATCTCTTGTTCTTTCTTCACGCTCTGATAAGAAGTTGAAGGACACACAGTCTTTGTGAAAGTGGTAGATTACGTGACCATCAGTGTGTGCATGGGTGTGTGTGCCTTCTTGCATATCTTTGCTAGTGAGACAACCTGGCAGAGACAATTTCTGATAAGCCTAAATCAACACTGCACTCTGTAATGAAGAACAGTCTCAAGAGACATTTATCCTAACAGTCATCTAATAAGAACGTATTTACTTAACACTGAAAACCAGCAACACTAATAACTTCTTTATTACACTTCAACGCCCCTTTTAAGACCCAGAGATTTTATTTTTTCCTTTTTTAAACTGCGAATCTGAAGTTCTAGTAGAGTTTGAAATGTACAAAACAACCAAAGGAGTTATGGTGTACAAGATTCTTGATCATTCTTAAAAAAGCAAAATTATTAGGTATATATAGACTGTAGCAAAATGAAAAGGTAGCTATTTATATTTCTAAAGTAAGTAGTCTGATTAGATTACTCAAGTACCTGTATAAAAAATATAATTTTGCACAGGCTGATTTTAGTGAATTGTACCTGAAAATCATATATTATGTGTTATTAGTGGCATGCAATCAGAGCACATAATATGTGAATTTTTGTCTTTTTTAAAGTTGCTTTCATTATTTATGCCCTTAAACAAGTTCCTGATTAAATACGGTAATGATGTGCATGTCTATATGAAGATAAACTGTAGATAAACAAAAATTGTGACTCAAACTGCTGAGCAACACACAATAAAGATTCAAAGCACAAATATGCGTTGCCAAGGCTGGATTGCAGCTATCCCCAGAGGCCCCAAAGTTTCAAACTAACTTTATCAACTGATTTGTGCTGATTTAATCTTTTAATCTTTGGCAATATGCATCAACTGACATCATAAAGGCCTTAAGGTGGGTCCTGCTTAATTTCCTACTGAAGACGATCTCTGTATCAAAATCTACTTCATTATTTGAGTATTGTACTTAAATGCATATTTCTACAAATGATTTTAATTAATTATAACACAGCAAACAGGTCAGGTAGTTCTCTAGCATTGTAAAGAGAAGGGGAGTTAATTAGTGAAATCAGATGATTTTTAGCTCAAGAGCCCCATAGCAGAGCACTGAACCTACCATACTCTGTATTTTGTAATCCTTCATTTCATTGAATTTAATCTTTTATAAAAGTTGTCTGTACTTTTTTGGAGAAAACAAAAAAAACTTTGTTTTAACATTAATTAGGTACTGCCATCTAGGAATAGCTGATGTTTCTTTGAATTCTAAGCACCTATGTACATATGTGTATGGGTACATTCATTATAATTGTAGTGAGGGCAGCCACCCTTTAGAAATCCGCTAAGAGATAAAGGTGGGTGTTTTTCCAGCCCTCTGGATGTGCAGAACTGGCTTTTCATCTCTTGTGGTGGGGGTGTCAGTATTGACACTGGCCAGACGGGGCACCGGTGCTCTCAACCCCTGAGAGACCGATGATTTAACAAGATAACAAAATTAACAGCAAGACGTAGAAACACTTAATGACCTTCTGGGGTCATTTTAGCTGTGAACCACATGAAAAGACAGAAGTCAAAGGGATTCCGTCTCCCCATGGAATAGAGAAATAAGTTTCACTCAAGAGACTGAAATACATTTCACATCAGAACAAAAGAAAACTCACCAGGATTAAACAAATAACCTTCAGTCTCATTCTCCCCTCTCTCTCTGTCGTAAACACACATGCACACATACCCTCTCCCTGTCACACCCTGTATAGTCTGAGATATCTGCCAGACCGTCCTAAGTTGTAGAGACATTCCTGCAGTGACTCCACACTGTATTTCTCCTTGTGAAGCACACGTCTGAATTAATGTGAAGTAGCTGTCCAACTATGTAGTAATCCAGTTAATATTACTAAGCAAATGTTTTCATGAAAAATAGTTCAACTCCCATATCTGTATGATATAAAATGACTTGAATTACTCAAATTCAGATTTAATGCATTGTTTGCTGTGTAGCCACACTGCAATCTATTGACCATAGACAGTTATTTCTCTGTAATACTAAGTATAAAGTTATTGTTTGTGTAATACTGTATTTTAGTATATTGTATGATCCAATTAGTTGTTGTTTAACTTTCTGTTCATCTATTAGAAGTATAGGAAATCACTTTGCCAATTAATTAGTCATGAATATCATTTTGAATAATTACCTGATGTGCTGTACTATGACTATTGTTATGCTATGTATTGGATATTCTATATAATACACTGAAACATGCAATATATGCTTACAATCACTGTTGTTGACAATAGTGATAAGCTGAAGTATGTGACTTTTGCATGTAAAACCTCAAGTGAATTAATCTCCCTAAAGTAGGGAAAGTTTCAGATCAATTTTTTTTTCATTCCTTGACACAAATGAATCAATATTCATTAAAGACGGATAACAATCGTCTCCCTGCCCAAAATCCCTGCCTATCTTTGCTAGTTGATAATAAGACCTGACTGATTTTTGTCAGCAGGCTGGTCCTCCTAAGCTCAACAAGGCTTTGCTCCAGTTTATCTTAGTTTTTTCTATAGACGTCTAATCTATTCATCTTTTGTCCTCGCCTTAAGTATGCAAGCATTTTAACCTTTAGATAGAAACAAGCCTCAGATTGCACCTCAGTATCAAACTGAATGAACTTTTTTTATATATATTTTTGTACCACAGTAAGCCTAGCATTTGTTAGTGTCTTGGAAGTTTTGTCATCCAGCCAACAAATTTAGTTAAAGAAAGTGAGTGTAGTAGAGGTCTATTTGACTTAAACTACAATGGGCCAAGAATCAGCAGTAACTGTATCACCTACCAACATCTGCCCGCTTTCAAGAACGCCGTTACGACAGTATCTGCCTCAAAGACCTTCTCCACCCCCATGGTAGCAGGATTGCTAAGGATCAGCTGAGAATCTCTGCAGCCTGACCCTCCCAGCTCAGCATCCAACTGCATTCTGGTGAGCGTCACCTCGCTGGGAGGCCGCGAGTACAACCAGCACTACACAACAGCCTCACAATCCGCTGAAACGAGTTTATCTCTACAACGACGATCCAACAAGTAGACAAACTTTACATCTGCTGCCTGTGATAAGAGTTGATGTTGGATATTGCTCTGAATTCTTATTTTTGATCCTCATAGAGAAGTTTTAATTATTCCTCTAGCGTTCTGCTGTTTCATAGTAACTGAACCACATACTTTCACTATTGCTAAACTGATAAGTTATGTTTTGCCATTTAAAAGATCTATTTTATTCATCTGTTTGATTCTGATCTTCTGTTATGTACTCATTATTAATGCCTCATTTATTCAGTTGTAGATAGACATTTAGCGATAAATAAATGTCTGCATCTATCGCCAAGTCGTTGTCTGTGTGTATTCCTTGAAGCAGCAGACAGAGATCACTGTACCGAGCGTTCGCAACTTCCAATTATAAGATTGGTTGATTTGGTTTGTTTATTTTCCTTCAATTGGAGGCAGTGCCCCAATTATCAACGAGTACAAATTTAAATGCTAGTCGCGGCCATCACACTACATAATCTTTTCATTAAGGCACATGTGGAACTCTGATGCAACTAATCCTTAGTTGCATCAGATAAATAACCAAATACTTCAGGCAGCAGAGAAGGCTGTTTTCTTATGTCTGGATTTATCATAGTTTCTAAATTTGGTTGAAGTGTTGTATCCACCTTGCAGGAAGAGACTTTGCTAAACACAGCTTCACAATGGCACAGGAAGCCTCAACCATTTCAGTTAAATAAATCTTGTTTTGTCACAGTTTGGTCATGTATGTGGCTTTTTATACATTGTGACTTATTTCTCTTCAGAGCATAGATTATCTTTCTCTGTCGGCATAAGCATGTAAAGTTAAAGAGACACCAACCTCCCAAATTACAAAGACTTGCACTTGATTTAGGATCCCATATTGTATTCAAGTTCAAGTACAAGAGGGAGGTCATGAAAGTTAGATGATTCATAAAAGTATTTATAATCACTTGTCCAATAAAGTTACTTGATTAACCAGGATTTGATTCTCCACAAAGTGAATCCACAATTGGAATTTCCATGATTCAGTTATTGTTGATTATTTTTTGGTTCAATTTGTTTTAGAAACAATTGGCCTGTGTCAAAACACACACTCACCATGATCCAGATTGATTTATAAAAAACATAATAATAATGTTATTAATAATTATAACATAATATATAAAGCGTGTGAGTGTGGAGTTATTATATACCATAGACCTTATTATCCATATTTAACATCTCAAATGTTTAATCTGCTTCAAAACAAATCTGCTCATGCTGGGGTGATGGAGTGATGCAGCTGAGGGTTTGTTTGTTTTTCTTCTTGGTTTTTTTTTGTA
The DNA here is from genome assembly GCF_910596095.1 of Thunnus maccoyii. Taxonomy (NCBI): domain Eukaryota; kingdom Metazoa; phylum Chordata; class Actinopteri; order Scombriformes; family Scombridae; genus Thunnus; species Thunnus maccoyii. Next base: position 9,744,929 of record NC_056543.1, read on the forward strand.
CTTGTTTTGGCATGAAATGGTGCTTTTGTTGTATCTCTGGCCATTCAGACCACCATCACAAATGCAAACCAGAGTCATTTTTTGGCTTTAGGTGGCAGAGGCACAAAAACAGACCTCTCTAAAATCACAAAAAGCCCTTTCATGATGGTAAATGTTTCCACTTTCACTTTAATAGAAATTATTTCAACAAGTACACATTTAAATTCACATCAAAAATTAAATTGATATAATTGCTTGAGGAATGAATAGGTCCCATCCCTTTTGGTTGACTAAATACCACTAACCATCACACTGCAGCAAGAATTATGTTCGCTCCATTGGCAGCCTATAATTTAACACTAAAGCCGCTACAGATGGGTAAAATTTACCCATGGCGGTTTTTCAATTCTGTGTCACTATGTTTTAATAAAATATTCATGTCCCTCAGTCTTTGTCTTTTCCTAAAATAATGTTGTGAAGCACTCCCTATTGTTAAAAATAGTGAGGATGAATCCAGATTAAAAACATAGGCCTTTATACCTATAACTGCCACCCTATATTAACCCTATGAAATGCAGTTATTTCCATGTGGTTTATGTTTCTACATTCTAGTTACTAGGCAATGGCATTCGTTGGAGTGTATGATCTGACAACTACGTTAACTCATAATTAAATTATAAAAAGAGCAGAGAAGAAAGACCTGCAAAAAAACATTCACCAAGTGCCTGAATTGCAGGAAAGTTGTCTGAGGGATATGTACAGTCAAGGTGCTGAATGTCTGCTCAAAGTTTGTTTGAGGGACACATATAACCGCATATGTTCAAATGAAGATGATTTAGCCAACTCACAAACGTTCCTAGTGTGAAAAATGTATTTTTAGTTAATTGATTATTCATTCATGTTTGTTTTGCCATGTTATCATTTATTGTTTATTGGCTATTTAGCCTAATTTGCCCGTTGTCTTACTCTGTTTTCATGTACAGAACATCAAAAGAGAAATATATATTTGTGTTATGATGTCTTTAATGGTTACTTCAAGTCTTATTCACACATTGTTGCATTGCCTAAATTAATAATTGATTAGATGCATTGTGCGCTTGACTTTGTCATGTCGATTTTGTTGCAACATTAAATCACTCACAAGTGTGGTGGCTGTTTATTGTTATCATTGTGGCTCATTACTGTCCATTTGGGGTATTTAGGCTACTTTGGTAATTTAAATAACATGGGTTATCTTATTATGTGATGAATGTCATTTTATAAAAATATCATACCACCCAAATATGCAAATATTTCCTTGTAATACCCATTTCCAGTGTCATTTTAAACTCATTTATACTGATGGCCATGCAAAGCAATTAGTGCTCTTAAAGATACTGAGATTATAAAAAAAAAAGGAACAAAGCACAGGTGAGGATTAAACAAACTAATTTTGTGACTTTAAACATTCCTTTGTGAAGACGATGACAGAGTACATTTCTTAGTATTAGAAATGCGGTAGCCAGGCACACAGGTAAATTTTACCCATTGGCCATTTTAGGTATATAGGACCCCTGGCAGTTCTAGTGTTAAGGAATATACCTCTGCATAATTATGCATGGGTCATACGATACGGATACATTCGTTAATAAGAGAAATCTTCCCATATGCACCAGCATCTAGGACCAAACAGGTACTGTACATGACCTTCTGTGATTTCATCAAACTAAATCGGCACGCTGTTCCACTCTCTCCTTCTGGTCCAATAAAAAACTGCTTTAAAGAGGATGAGAGGAACTGTCTGTTACTGAAGCACTCGTGTATATCTGTGTGTCAAGTGTGAGTGTGTACCAATATTCAGGAATACACAGTTCTTTAACCGTAATGCTGTGTCTGCAGCACATGGACATTTCTAGTTAGTAATTTGAGGAAAACAACATGCGATGAAGATCTATGTGACCACAATTTTGCATGTATAAAATATTACAGGCTTATTTTAAAAACGTGAATTTTCTTTCCTTTTGGACATATATTGGGAATATGTCATCTCTTTTATTCCATAAACAGATGTTGTACTTACAAAGTAAACAAAGTCAATATGATTTATTTGTTGATCATATATTTTATGGAAAATCTTAACCTGTAAAGTAACCAGTAACAAGCTGTCAGATAAATGTAGTAGAATGACAAGTACAGTGTTTCCCTCTGAAACAGAAGGAACTGTAGGATCCTTGGATCCCTGGAAATGGAAATATTAAAGTAAAGTACATGTAAGTCATAACTGAAAGCATAATACCTGAGAAAATGTACTTGCTTACTTTTCAACATATGGTATGAAGAACGTTGATGATTTCACTAACTGCAGTTATTTACCAGGTTTTTCCTCTTCTTCTCTGACTGAACCAGCCACTTTACTTTACCAGTCCTTTTACTTTACTTGAATATTTTCATTTTATGCTACTTTATATTTATATTCCACTACATTTTCAGATTAAGATTATTGATACAAAATATATGAAGTGATAAAATACGAAGTATCAATATAGATTAAACTACCCAGCAGTATATAAGGTAGTTAAAATTATATTAAAATTAACATTCAAATGTTAGGCAATACATCTGTAAAAATAATACATATAGCATGTAACATAATATAACACAAGTAAAACTTTAAATGCAGGACTCTGATGTGTAAAAGAGTATTTCTATACTGCAGTATTGTGACTTAAAGTCTGAATTTTCCTCACTGGGACCGGCATGTTGTCTTCCTCTCTCTCTGAAAGCTTTTTTCTTTTTTTATAAGCTACTAGTTGACTCTCCCTCCACCGTAAATGTATTTTTTTTCGTTTATCATCATCTTTCTCTTTGCCTGTTTTCATGAAGGTGCTCCCATCACCTAACAAGTGAAGCGATGCAACAAGAAAACATTAGTAACTGTGGTCCTGCTAGTTGTTTCACAGGGAGCAATAGAAAAGCAGATTACCTTCTGGAGTTGTACAATGATTGTTTGACTTTTTCTCATTTTTTCCCCTTTGAAATGTGTTCTGTTTCACTGTTTGATGTTGTGTTGAATTGCATGTTACCTCAAGGGGTTTCTGTGACCTTAGCAACATGTGAGTCGAGAGGTGTGCAGCGGTTGCAGCTGCTCCTACAGTGATGGATTAGTCCATTAATCTGTAGTGCTTGGGGAGGATCCTACATTGAATATATTTTTTGAGTGCTTTGGGGGTCTTTGTAAGTAATTTTGGAGGGTATAATGAGTTAGAATAATAAGCCCTAACATAATTTTGTATGTTTCATATCTAAATAACATCAATAAACCTATAGTTGTTTGGGGCCCCTAGTAGTTGGGGCCATAGCCTGCTAGAGGTCACAAACTCCACAGGGAACCTTTAAGATGATGGAAAATCTTCACAAGGAACTGCAACAGGATTATTAATGTCTTTCTATTTTTGTTCAGTGAACAAAACAGTGAACTTTTATCATGGGCACTGATGCTGTCTGTCAGTATAGTGTTCGATGGAACAGTTTGCAGACACCGCTAATTATTATATTCATAAAAAAATTTAATCCGGGCAGCATTAAGTTCCCTACAAAATGTATTTCCTATTGCAAATTACTTGCAAATGGGTGTGATTTCTAGGAGATGCACAGCACTTTGATGGGGAAAAGTGTACTGGAGGTTAGAAGCTACCAGATTTTAGCAATGTCATCATGTACTTTCATTTTATCCTAATTTGTCTGTGTGCCCTTGAAGTTCATGGTTTTCACTTATATGCTTTTAGTATTACATTAATTCCAAGTTTACAAGTATGCAAGCCATCTGCCTGACTCGGTACTGTAAAATCTGTTACATATTGGTCTGACTCTGGGTCTTCTTGATATTCAATATAATGAGGCAAGACTTTTTACTATCTTGCATAAGAATACTATGCGAGTTATACTTTACTCAGAAAACTTTTCTTGTGATCTAAAAAGTATCTACTGTACATGCAAGATAGACATGTTTTTTCCATATTGAATTTTGCATAAAATGAGTAATCATTAGAGTATGTTTAGCTGCTTTTGGCTGAGACCCTGTAGTGTAATTTGATTTTCTCCATCCATCATCATTTTTACATGGAAGGGTTCATTTCCCGTTTGTCATCCAAGCAATTTAACGTAGAACTGAGAATCATTTAATTACAATAGCTCATAAATTAAGGGCAGAAATAAATTCTAATTAAGTATGAAATGTAATTTTATGAATATGTAGGAAATCACGCCCTTACTTACACATAGATTTAAATTGCTTATTTAAACTTTGGCAGAGTCACATTATGACACTGAATCAATCTCATTAACAAGCTGCTTCACTGAATAATGAACAGAGTTTCACTCTGACACTGACAGTGAGTAATTTATCGCAGATAATTGTGGTTTAGCCCCACACTGTGAAATTAAAATGTTATAAGTTACAATAAGTCAGCACTTTGCCCACAGTGAGAGACCATCTATGGAGCAGCACAAACTGAAATCTGTCATCTAATGGACTCTAAATGTGTTGTATGTGTGTGTCTCTGTGTTACTGAGAGTCATCACGCTGACTTTGAGACGATGTGTGGACACAAAAGTGCTTTTAGTGAACAATCATAAAATCACTGAGCTGTCTGATATGTGAATACATCCCATTACCAATTGAAAAAGAGTACCTGGAAGGAGTTGAAAAACAGCTCACAGTACATGCGGACCTCCCAGCTCGGTCCCTCAAATGTATGAGGCAGTCCAACAAAGATGATGTAGTGGATGCCAAACACCAGCACCAACACAAGGGTGGACTTCGCCAGTTTCCTATGGAGACACACACATGTAAATATGTATAGACCCCAACTGTCATGGACTCGTGGTTTTTGGTTTTTGGACTGTTTTTTGTTTTTGTTGTTCCTTTTGGTCATATGGTTTTGGTCGTTTATGATTTGAGTTGTAGGTTTAAAGGACTGTCTTGCGTTATAGTTATTGACATAGTTGGCCCCAGTATTTTATTGATTATCAACAGTTCCCTAGAAAATTGACTTTTTCCTTCTATTTTTAAACATACTGTTGTGCAACCTCTAACCTAACCTCGATCCCTCTGTTTTTAATAATTTTAGACCAATTTCTAAACTTCCCTTTTTAAGAAAAGTTTTAGAAAAGGTTGTTTCAACCCAACTTTTAGCTTTTATGTGTCAAAACGATATCTTTGAGAAATTTCAGTCAGGTTTTAGAGCTTTACATAGCACAGAAACTGCCCTCCTGCAGGTAACTAATGACCTCCTTTTAGCAGCTGACAGGGGGGAAAACAATTTTAATTCTTTTAGATCTAAGTGCAGCTTTTGACACAGTAGACTACACCAATTTAGTTGACCGTCTTAAGACCTGGATGGGCATCAAGTACACTGCTCTTGATTGGTTTTATTCTTACCTTTTAGAAAGAACCTTCTCGGTCACCACTGGTAACTTCACTTCTTCCACAGCCCACATTACTAGTGTTGTACCGCAAGGTTCAATTTTAGGTCCAATTTTATTTTCCATCTACATGCTTCCACTTGGCCAAATCATTCAACAACCCAATGTTTCTTTTCATTGCTATGCAGACGACACACAGATATACCTTCCCCTAAGACCCCATGATCCTAGAAGCCTAGCTGCTGCTGTAGATTGTCTCAGCGATGTCAACTATTTTCCTTCAACTCAACAACTCAAAAACAGAAATCATACTGTTCAGTGCCCTAATCCAAAAAACCCCATCAGTCTTGGTCCCCTGTCCACCTACATGAAGCCCACTGTCAGAAATCTAGGAGTACTGTTTGATTCAGATTTAAGTTTCAAACCATGCATTAAAAAACTTGTCCAGTCCTGTTTCCTCCAAATAAGAACCATTTCTAGAATTAAGCCAATGCTCTCCCACTCTGATTAGATTACTGTAACTCCCTCCTTTCCGGCATAACACAAAAATCCCTCTCTCGTCTCCAACCAGTTCAGAACGCAGCAGCTAGGTTTCTAACTGGTTTTAACAGACAACATCACATCACCCCGATTCTGGCTTCTCTTCATTGGCTCCCTGTTCATTTTAGAATTGATTTTAAGATTTTACTGATCACTTTTAAAGCACGTCTGGGTCTGGCTCCAAGCTACATAACAGATATGTTGACCCCATACAAGCCAGCCCGCAGCCTTAGATCCTCAGAACCTTCTGGCTGTTCCAAAGTCGAGGCTTAAATCTAAAGGTGGCTGTGCTTTTGCCATCAGGGCCCCTCGACTTTGGAACGACCTGCCTGAGGAGATAAGGCTCGCAGAATCAGTAACTTCTTTTAAATAACTTCTTAAAACCCATTTCTACAGACTTGCTTTTACGTAATGTTCTCTTTCGATCATCTTTCTATTGTCTTTTAATCTTTTTATCATCTCTTTGTCGTCTGCTGCCGTCTGCTTAAGGTCAGACCTGCTATTGTTTTCTGTGTCGTGTCTTTGCTTTGCATTGTACTGCTTTTGCTTTGTCTGTCAAAGCACTTTGTAAACTTTTTTTTTAAAGGTGCTATATAAATAAAGATATTATTATTATTATTATTATTGTTATTATTATTATTATTATTATTATTATTATTATTATTATTATTATTAATTAGCTTGAGATGTTGTTTACTTGGGTTTATATTCATGTGTATTCTTGGATGGGTTAATGTATGCTGGGTTGTATTAATTATTTGTATTGTGTTTTCTGGGTTTTGGTTTTCTGTTTCCCTCCTGTGCTCCTGCACTCCTCTCAAGCCCATTTTTCCCTCCACACCTGCCCTGCATCAAGCTCGATAGCCCTGCTCTGCTCTCAGTGTTTCCCTCAGCCTCTCAGGTCCCAGCCTGCCCTTGTGTCTTGCCACCTGTTCCTTGTTGTTTGATTAGTTCAGTTTCTATTTTAGTCCTGGTATTCAGTTCAGTTTTGTTGGATCCTCTGTTCAGTTTCTTCAGTCTTGTCCTGTGTTCAGTTTTGCTCAGCTCAGCCAGTTTTTTGTTTTTTGCCTGCCCAGTTTCAGAATAAAGAAGTTTTTCTTCATCTGCTTTGCTCACAGTCTCTGCATTTGGGTCCACCTGCTCCGCTACAAATGACACCGACTGCTTGCAATGTTTGCAATCAATACTGATACCGGTATTTGAGAAAAAGAAAAATCTGATAATGTATTAAGGCCAATTTTTATTCTTTTTATTCTTTTACATAAACATTAATTTAACATTAAAGAGTTCCTATCACTTTGTTATTAAAAAGGATTTATTATTGAACATGACAGTAAATTATTATGAACACAAATGGTACACACAAAAACATTATTACCTTGAGTGAATAAAAAATTCTGGTTTAATATAAAATAAAATGCAGCCCACTGAAAACATGTATTGCTGTAATTTACTCTTCTTTTTTGCATATTACTGCCGACATAATACACCAGTATCAACATACCTGTGTATCTGTGTATTGATTGATCATACTATCATACATATTTCTGAAGGAAATTTTCAAAATTGTTTGATAAGGAATTGGTGATTATTTATCAGAGAACAACCTGCAGACATGGCATGTTATGGCTTAAGTTAACAAAAGTGTAAACTTGGCCAGCCTCATGTGTGAATGCAAAACAAAAATGTGTGAAATGCATGTGTATATGTTTGTAAACACTATGATAAGTAATCTGAGGTTCACATCAAATGAAATCAAAGCAGTAAAATTTAACGTAGAGGCACAAATCAACAGCAAATTAGTTTTATGGTTTCTGCGCTTATGGCTCCTAACACTCCAAATACTGAGATTAGTTATGTTTTTTTCTTGCCAAGGTCACATTCCTTCCACAGATTGAGTCTCTTATCTTAGATACAGAAGCACAGCTGTGTCTGTCGATACTAGACTGCAACACTGAAGTGCACTTTTTGTTTAGGCTTACTGTTAGGGAAAATTGCATTATAAATCCTGCAAACCACCTCTGGGTTTCTATTTCCCAAAGCATATGACAGATATTATTTTGATATTCTGCTGACTTTCCTAAAAAAAACATTAATGTTAAGGTAATACACCCACCTTAGAATCCAGTCATCTAACCCGCACGTCTAAATCAAGAAGTGACATACTCTATGTTTGAATTTGTTCTGTAAACTTTTTTCTCTGGTGGATTTCCTGGTGGATATATATATTTTTAGTTAAGGTGTCTTCAGTGCTTTGACTAGCAGTGTTAGAAGTACTACATAATCCTACAGATCCTACAGATCACTACAGATTTTAGCTCATGGCAATCCAACATCCAGACCACACTATCTTTACCTAGCTGGCTGATTTACATGCATCTACATACATCTCTCTCATCTTTATATACAAATCTCAGACCCAGTGCCACACAACCATCAAGTAATCACAGTTAGGACCCAGACAGCCCTACTGAGAAAACATTTTTAATTTATGGTGACCATCTGGAACGTACGTAGCAGCAGCTTACGCCATGCAAACTGACAGAGGTGAAGATTCCTGATTGGAAAATAGTGTTTTTGTTGGAGTTTGTTTGTACAAAGCATTGAATTATCAACATTCACCACAAGTTCAAGTGAGGACTTTAGCTCAATATCTTCATGTAATGATCCATCCGGGAAAGAGAGGAAGAGTACTTTGTAAAGAAAACAAGTCAGATGTAGCTATTCAAACTCTGCTGGGAATGTAAAAGGTCCCAGAAAATAGCCACACAGAGAAGAACTGAAATTCCTGTATTGAAAGAGCAATTTGGACGACAATAGCAAACTGCGTCTGCATGATGAACTCAAAACTAGCTGAAAGGAGAGCATATACATTCATTCAACATATCTGCTTCCAGTAACTGACTGAAGCAGATATCGGAGCAGAATTGCAGCACTTCTCAGCAGGTCGCTATGTTTGAAGAAATCCTCCGTTTGGGAAGGGAAACTGATCTGTCTGCTGCTCTCTTCAGCTGTGATGGTAATACTCTGTGGCAGATGTGTGTAATGTGTATGTGAATTTCAATTTAGCTATGTCATAGTTAACGCTGACTAGGCAACAGTGCTAAATGCCTGCACATTGCAAAGAAAAATCAATCATAATACACAAGTCCCAAATCAAGATCTGTTGCCCAAACAAAAAAAAAGTGACAGTGATGTTCTTTCCTGTTTCTGTCCTTGTAGCTTTTCTAGTTTAACTGCTAGTGTGAAAATGAAGTATAAACAACATACGGCCAAGAAAACAGGGGTAATTTAATGCAATCCAAGAGGCAATTTTATATTTTTTACCCTGAAATATGCAACATTACTGTATGACTTCGATTTAAAATTCAATCCATTCGTTTTGGCTCATGTTTTTTCCTCCTTTGGTCTCTCTCGGTTCCACAGCATCTGTGGTAAACGTTTAGGAGGCTTATGATTAAAAAAAAAAAATCTGAATTCACATGTAATCATCCATTTTAAAGGGGCCCTGTGGAGTTTCCTTGTAAACAAACATTTTGATTCAGTTTTACACAACAAAACGCATTGTGTGTATCCTTGAGGACTATACATGTGGAATGCATTTTGTTCCCCATGAAACTTATTCTAAATCCTGCATTGTTTACATCCTATGGCATCATATAGTCATATAGTTAACAGTCAAGTCAATTTTATTTGTATAGCCCAATATCACAAATTTTCCTCAGGGGGATTTACAGTCTGTACAGCAATACAACATCTCCATGTCATGGACTCATGGTTTTTGGACTCTGTGCTTTTGTTCTCTTGGTTTCCTGTGTTACACTTCTGTTGTCCAGTCCTTTTGGTCATATGGTTTTGCTCGTTCATATGATTTGAGTGATTTGTATCTTTAAAGGACTGTCTTGCATGATTATTTAGCTTATAGTGTTGTGTACTGAAAGTTATTTGCTCAAGTTGTTTGCTGCGTTTGCTCAATATGACTTGTGCACTTTAAGTTTATGTGATTCTGAGACAGTTTGATTTATGACGGGTTATCTATTAATAGGTTTATGCACAGTTATATTGTGTTTTCTGTTTGCTCTGTATTTCCCTTCTGTGTTCCTGCACCCCTCCCCAGCCTGTTTTTCCCTCCACACCTTCCCTGCATCAAGCTCATCAGCCCTGCCCTGCTCCCTGTGTTTCCCCTAGCCAATCAGTTCCTTGCCTGCTCCCATGTCCAGTCACCTGTTCCCCATTTCCTCATTAGTTTGTATTTTAGTCCTGTTTTTCAGTTCAGTTTTGTTGGACCCTCTGTTTGCTCTGGTCTGTTCGGTCTCGTTCTGCTCAGCTCAGCCAGCCTTGTTTTTGCTTGCACCATCTCAAAATAAAGAAGTTTCTTCAGCCTCGATCAGCCTGCAGTCTCTGCGTTTGGGTCTACTTGCTCCGTTACTCTTAACACCTCTGTCCTTAGACCCTTGATTCAAATAAGGAAAAACTCCCTACAAAACCCCTTTTTTTTTTACTTAACAAAGAAAAAGTTTAGCGACTTTATATAACCCACTTTACTTGGAGTTAAATCAGAGTGCTCCCTTAATGCTGCTAACAATCCCTCATTTGCACAGGGGAACAGTCTTAGCACAAAACAACACTAAGTTCAGTAGGTCTGTAGACTGTGATGGTACATCTGTCATAGATTTAATGAATATTGCTTAAATCATTCTCAGTCTTTGCAAGATGTATTCTTTTGAGAGAATGTTGATTTTCCTCAGTGCTCTCTTTCTATTTTCTTTATTTTTTTTCTTTCTTTATTTATTTATTGATACTCTTTCACATATATGTATGCAATGGGCTTTATTGGCTTGGCATTCATCTCTCAGCATTGGTTCCAGTTTAGTGCACCTGATTACTATCATCTTTTCTGTCTAATAGTCTGCTCATCTATACAAAACAGCCTCGCTTGCTGCATTCAAAACACAAGCTCTTCTTAGAAAATACTCTGTAATTATGATGTTTTTATCTGACACATGGATGCCAGCACCAGCAGGGGAGAATAATACTGATAATTGCAGATGTGAAAATGTGTGTGTGTGTGTCTGTACATATTAGCCTACTTATGTTGTGGGGACTCGCCTCCCTTTTCAGGACAAAATGCAAGTCCCCACAATATAAATTTTAAGTTAAGTCTTGATTTAAGGGCTAGCATCTAGTGATTATGCATTATGGAGGGCAAGTCTGTTTGTGTGTGTGTGTTTACTCATTTGCATGAGCTCTGCATGTTTATGTATAATTGAGAGTCAGTGAAGATATGAAAGGCGTCTGGGAATAAAATCTATTGGATATCATGGTGTATAAATTTGAATTAATTTAAATTTGACAAAGGGATTAGCAAAAAAACAAGTGCATAAGCACAAATCAAAGACTTGGTTCACGCCAAGCGAGATACATCTGACAAAGTTTATTTTAAGTCTAAAGGATAAGTCTGATGAAGACAAAAAAAAACAATGAGTTGATCCTCTGCTAACAATTAGTGTCTGTATAGCCACTGATTGCTCTGCTGCAGAGGATGACATGTTTCTTCCTTGTGATTAACAGTGTTTATTGAGTCAGTCCCAGTCATTATCTTACCAATCCACACTTGAAAATAGTTCATCAAATACAATATTTTCTCCTTTTTTATCTGTCTACTGTGGTTTAGGAAAGTACTTAGCCGTGTGTTGTCAGCAGATATCAGTGGCATCGAATGAATCCCCTACACGAGCTGTGATATAAGCCGTCTCCAAGGTAAACAGTGATATATATAAACTACAGATTGCTGTGACTACAACACTATGTGCCTAAACAATACTCTTATACCTGTGTTGTTTTGTGATACGTGCATGTACACTTGCTATATCTATTTGTACATAGTCATATTTGAGATTCTTGTATGTATCTTGCTCTCCTGGATTTATTTTTTTCTTTCACTCGTTCTTTCTTCAGTGTTTTCTTTACATCTTAAACTCTTTTGTCAGACAGTGTATCACAGGTGACCTATTGAGCCCTGGAGGGTTGAGTAGGAGAGGACTGTGGAAAGAAGGACTAAAATGCTTCAAATCAAAAGCAAAGAGTTTAAAAAAAACATATATACAGTATATATTTGTGACCTGTTTTTTGAGTTTATATCTTCAGTAGTAACAATTGGGCTTGGGGCCAAGCACAACAGACAGGTTAAGGAGTATTGAGAGACTGACTAATGCGGTGTTGATTTTGGTGTTTTCATGCAATTTGTCAAAAATTACTGAGATACAGTACAGAACAACAGCAGCCTTTTCCTTTAAGGTTAAAAACGACATGCTTCCAGAACTTTTACAAAAGTGAAAAAACACTGAAACAAGAAAACATTAAGAAAATGTGAATATGAGCAATCACAGACAGAGATCAGACAATTCTGCAGTACGCAGATTACGTCAAACTCCCACCTTGGATATGAAATAAAGAGCAAAAGAGTTATAGATACAGTCAGCTCAGTACAAACCTGTACTGTTTCCTGGTGTCGTATCTCCCTGCATTTGTCTCTCGAATTTTAGTGGCCAACACTCGAACGATGTTCACAAATAAGATAAAGTTGAGCTGAAACAGAAGGAGAGAGGTGGAAAAACTCTCATCAATCAGATCACTAACTTGTTATGACTTGCTTTTATACTGTGGATGGATTTTACAACATCTGTTTTTTTTCAAGAGTGGATCTAAATATCTATACTTGTCATTCATCAATATTCACAAAAGGCAAATTACTACCACAGTTTTATCAAATTAAATCAGAGAAATTAAATCAAAGAAAAAATATTGCGGTTACAGCTGAAATCTGTAGATTTCCACATGTTGTTGACCCATTACTAAGATAGCATAACATCTAGTTTGGAGCTACAAACAAGGTTTTAGTACCTTATTTGTTAGTTATTAACTCTTTTGTATTTTTTTGTGTATATGAAATGTTGTCTTTTTAATGGCTGCAGCATGGGTGAAGAGCCCAGAACAAAATTTCCCACTATGTGGGATAATAAAGTTAATCTTAATATTAATCTCAATCTATAGTGTATATATCAGAGTGACACAAAACATTATTCACAAGAAAAATATGGACTGTTTTCAAATCACAGGCCAATTTTAGTGTTTTACTATCGTCCACCATAAACCCAAATGACATACTAAGGAAAATGGTTCCATCTTTAAATTGCAACAAAAATACTAACATACTGTATCTAATTCTGTAAGAAACCATAATCTGTACATTTTTTACATAATTTTCAAGTCAATTTATCACAAGATAGGATCAAATAAGTATTGAATGCTTGCAGTTTAACAACAACAATAGTAAAAAACTTGACTTATTGACTTATTGTAGTGTTCTGTAAAGTCAATTTATTTTTCAGCAGTTGAAAAACAGCTAAAAAAAAGACTTGCCAAGTCCGGGGATTTATTCTGAGAGACCTCCAGTGAGGCTGAGTAAAGTAATTAGAAACATGTAAATTGTGGCTTGTGTTTCTGCAGCCATTTTCTTAACATGGATAAAGACTTGGACCGCTGAATCTATATAATCCTTTCAATCCTGTAGGCCACTTGGATGAGCCTGAATGAGGGTATAGTAACAGATGCAGTATATGTATTCCAAACATGGCTTTGTTTTTAAGATTTTAACTCAAACCCAGAGCTGCCCTACAGTCGCATTGTTCCTTGATTATCATAGAGGGAAATAAGAATTGACTTTTGGGACTTGCTTGACAGTATCAAGATTGAAATTTTGCACCTGTAATTGGAATACATGATAATGAGAAAGTGCCATCTGACCCTGTAAAAACCCAGAAAATATGTGACTCTGTGTGATGTGAAGGAAAAGTGGCATTTAGACTATGAACCTACATACAGCACCATCCAGAAATAATGCTCATCAAGGACTGTGATGACTATTAATATCATTCATGACTGGTCACGTTGTGGTAAATGGAATCAAAGCCTACTCTTGACATGCAGAATTTATGAGGCGTCACTTCCAGTATCTATAAATGTAACACAATATGACAGGTGTTTTGCATGTTTTTACAGCAATATTAATCCATTTTAAATCACCTGTGTATGCGAGCCAGTGCAAGTTTATTTTGAGCAGTGACTGAACAAGAGATGTAAACATCTTGAGGTTCAGTAATTGACCATTCAACATTTTCCATAGATCATCTTATCTTGAAGAGCTTGATATACAGACTGCACTGCAAAAACATCAACAATTGTCTGACACACACACACAAAACACACACAGAGCTGAATTTTTCTCCACATCTATTTGAAGGCTACTCACAAAGGTACTCTAACATCAGTTATTGATGCACAAACAACATTTATATCAAACAAACTACTTTGTATGTAACTATAAACTCTCAGAAAACAGTGAACACAATAGAAGGTTAATATTGTAATGTATTTTGGAAGAAAAAAAACTATTGTATAAAATAAACTCCTTCATACATTTATTCATATGGCAGACGCTTTTGTCCAAAGCAGTGTACAAAATATATAACTCTTCTTACTCTCAGCAAATAAAAAGGATGGGCAACATGTTAATAATGTAAAAACTGATAAAAACATCTCTACTAGCTTTGTTTACATGGTGCTGAAAGATTCACCAACAACAACATTTTTTCAAATGGTTGCAGGACAACACAATGGGCTTTACAATACTGCTAAAATCAAATGTCGTCTTTTAATGTGGAGAAATAATCAGTATAGATTCAATGACCAAATAAGTTAAGGTTTACAAACACTGAGCTATATCACACAAAGTCAAAGCAATGTTATTTGTATAGCCTATTATCACAAATAACAAATTTGCCTCAGTGAACTTTACTGACAGATACACAGCAATGCAACATCCTCTATCCTTAGATCATCGATTCAGATAAGGAAGTTTTGCAGGTATTTGGTCATAAACAAAAGTTTCTGAAAAAAAAAGCCTGCTGATGCTGCTAAATAGAGTGTTAAAGGATTAGCAAAGTTATTACAATTCATCCTGAGGGGGACATGAATATCTGAACCACTTTCAACAGCAACCCAGCCAATAGTTGTCAAGATATTTCACTCAAAACCACAAATTACAACCTCATGGTGGTGTTAGGGGATGATCAAAGCCAGTAGGATTAATCCTCTGGGGATCATGAATGTCTGTACAAAATTTCATGGTAAATAATCAGATAGTTGTCAAGATATTTCAGTTTGGTGGGCCGACTGATCAGCAGACATCTCCATCTACAGAGCCATGCCACTGGCTGAGATTGTTCTGTTTGGTCCACTTAATCTCTGAGTTATCAGCTATCAGTAATCAGCTGTTACATTCCTGTTGGATATAAAAATCTAATTTCTCACCAAGGACTTCATCAGCACACAGACATGCTTTGCTGAGATGAAGTGTTCTGAAAGTCTTTTCACACAGCCGGAGTCATTGGAAGTAATTTACAGCACATGTGTATGAGGATTGTAAGAGTTGAATTAGAGCATGTGCAACTATTTCTGCAAGTCCAAACTCTTTTTGTATCTTCAGGGGATAATCTGTTGCAGCCAGCAGTGCATCAGTCCGCATTTCCAGTCGCAGCTTGGTGGCAACTTCAGCAGACAGGGACAGATGACTGATGTCAGAACATGTCTTTCTACAAGTGTATCACATTTCAAGAGTTTGGTCATAATTTCATAGTTTTTATGAAAGTGGTTCTTACAGCAAGACACTGCATTTCTCTCTATATATATATAACAGCAGACACTAAAAAAATCCTCAGCATTTAGAGGTAGTATGTATAGTATGGATAAAAGACAGAAAGAGACTGGTGTTAATCCTGTTTGATTCTCATCATTTGCATTGGCAACAAATACTGTGGTTTTAAGCCATAATGCTCATTTGAATTTGAATTGAAGGGAGTCATAATAAAGACTCATTTTCTTGATATTAATGAATACATATCTTCATTCCCAGTATTCAGGTTCAGTGTATATTTTCTTCTTTCCCTTCTAAGTAAGAAGGGAAAGAATATTTTTAGTTTTGAGTGCCATGTCTGCGTACAGCCATTTCTCTGAGAAACAAACAATTAAAGTTGGATGCAGCCTTTTTAATGATCTCTCCTTTCTGCGACTCTCAGTTTCTTTGTTCATGTCTCTCGGTACTTATTTGTGCCGTTCCTTCCTTTTTTGGAATAAACCAGAGATCATTAAAAAACATGTTCAGCCAACTCTGAGGTTACTTACAGTACTGCCTTTGGGTTAATTGTGCTCAGATTCTGCTCAGTTATTTGCTGTTTTGGTTATGCTCTGGTCTGGTGCAGTTGTTTAACCAGTACAATAATTGGTTCATACACACACTCACACAACTATAAATCTTTTTCAGCTTGCCACCACTTGATAACCTATGTCAGTAAGTCTCCATGGAGGACATTTGTTCATTATGTCTTTCAAATCTGTTGATTTGTTTACTCGGCTATTATGTTTGTTCTATACTGTGCAACAGTTGTAAAATGACAGAATAGTGTTTGAGACACAAAGACTCATGGCTGGTGGCTATGATGAGGAGTAGCAGTGGCTACCTAAATCACCTTTGCAGAAAGCATGTAATCTAAAAAACTGAGGGTTTTAGATATTCTTAACCCCCACAATAAAATAATCTGTATTGCCTGGGTTAAGATCTTTGAATCCACCCATCATGACATGAAACAGCGGTGTCTTGGTTGAATCAATTCAATGAGCACCACAGAGGGACTAACAATTAGCCAATCAACGCCGAGGGCACTGTTGTCAAGCTATTGTCAGTCTGTGCACCCGAACCAAGGAGGAGTAAAACTGAGCAGTGCTGATCAAATATGAATCAAGATTATGTTACTGTATTGCCTATTTCTCGCCTCAAATGTTTTCAGAAACATATTTTAGTGTACTGTTTAGCTGTAATATGAGAAAGTTTGTGACCATGGATGTATTATAATAGCTGGATATGGTGCCGCTGCTCAGCCTTGCAGCCATTTTTTCCCAGTGGCCACTCACGGTATTGCAGTAAAAAATCCCCCTGCAGCCCAAAAAGCATTTCCCTAGGAATGTGGAGGTCAGCGTGGTGGATTGGCATTTAACACATCTGACTTTGATTCTTCAGACTGAGTCAGAGGCTTATGATGGCTTTTTTTTTAAAACATGACTACAATATTTCCTTAACCTTAATCAAAGGTTTTGCCGCTAAAACCTTAAATCTGCATTGCACATGTAGAAATAAATAAATATCATCATTAAATGTTTAAACTTTGCCAGTGAACAGGTGCTAAATCATCCAGTATAGATAATCTGTCAGGTGATAAAATTATACAGTATGTATGTGTGTCTAACTCCAACCTAATGGCTCGCGCTTCACTTGCACTGTATGTCTTCAACTGCAATCGAAATCCAAAGCCTCAAGTCTTTTCTTTTATCCACTTACACTCTGTGAGTACCAGAATAATGTAGAAACTGACAGAAGACTGCAGCTGCTGCTGTTAACATGCTGTTTTGCTGCTTAAGTGGTGTAACATAAATTTTACTACGCTCCAGGGCAGAATTGGAAATCATTTAAAAAATCTCTATGTCAGTGCAAACAAAATATCTCAGAACCTAAATACCTTATTTAAGGAATATTAACATGCTTAAACTTGTTTTATTCAAATTATTTATGCTGCAGTCACATTTTGGGTGGTAATCAAAACACTGGATACCCAGCTACCCAGGGAAATACACCCAGCTTCAGCAGTATAGGTAACCATGCAGACACGATGACAAAGACCACAGAGTCAGAGTAGTAACTTGGGGGATTGTTATTTTCATGTTTACATTTACAAATTAGGTTGCATTTCACAAAAGAGTATTGCATACATGCAGACTGGAAATGACGCCACCATCCCATTTCACAAATGGCACCTAGTTTGCAATTAGGTAGGATTCATGTATGTATGTGTGTGTGTATATATATATATATATATATATATATATATATATATTGATTTTTGTGTGTGCGTTTGTTTTGTTTTGACATATAACATTATAGAACACAATAAGCGATTTGAATACATAGTCCCATAGTCCCAACGAATAGAAATACAACCAATGAGTCTCCAGTGGTATACAGTAAAAGTAAATGCTCAAAAGTAATTTAGGTGATAGGGAAATGAACATAAAAAGAAAGTAATGATCAACTGTGCCTTTAGTCTTTATCATCACCTAAATAAGAGTGGAGAAAGGACAAAGAAAAAAATCCAACACAATGAAAGGAAATAAGCAGCAAAGGAAAATAAGAGACCAGTGGGAGAGAAAAATAATTTAAAAAGGAGAAGAAGAACCTAATCCCATTTCAGCCACATAGAAGACCAACCTATCCTCTAGTCTAGCTAATCATCCTTTCACAATAGAGTTTGTATTTTCTGATTTATCTGGTGTATTACTTTGATATTGGATATGACAGCGACATGTGTGCTTGCCGCTGCTAATTCTAAACGCTTCAACCCAATTCTGTTTAGAAATGGAACGAGGGGGTTTCCATCTGCAGACAATCATTATTTTAACCGCTGTTGTACACACAAGTAGTATAGGTTTTTCACTGACTGATAAATTAAGTTGCCAAGTAATAAACTGACTTTGAGCATGTAATAGTTTTGTCTAAGATAATAGTTAAGAATGCTGGAACTTCCCTCCCTATATGTGTATAATACAGGGTTTTTTGCCAGTGCATTGCAAGCCTGGTGGCCCACCAGGCCTGAGTTAAACCCCCCTGCTAGTTGAAAATCTCTTATTCCACCAGTAATACCAGTAATACGGTGACCATAACCAAAGGATGCATATAAAAGGCAGACACTTGAGGACAATGACCTGAGGTTTGGCCCATAGCGCTGGCACAATGTATTCGTACTGTGCCAGTACAGGAAGAAGGAAGCACGACATGCAGATCTTCAGTCATCCAGGTCGTAGGATATCAAGAATCACTGAGTCAAAGATACACTATTTGATCTTTTAGTTTTGAGAACGTTTTACCACTCCCCCAAGTGGCTTTAATAGTTGGAGTCGGAGTCAGAGCAGACATAAAATCTCCTGTCTACAATGAAAGGAGCAAAAAAAAAAAGGTTGTTGCTCTATAGTAGGTCAAGTGCAAACAGTGAGGTCAACAGGCAGGAAGTAGTTTGTAACCATACAGCCATTCTGTAAAAACTGTTTGGCACCAGTATAAATCACTTCAAGACATGAAAAGCTGACTGCTCAATGATGGGAAAGAGAATAACATGTCTCAATTCCCTTCATTATACATGCTTGAGTACAGTTCTACAAATTCTGAACTTTATTATCGCAGCAGGCACCCTCAGCTCCTTTTCCCTCACTTGGGACCACTGAAGAACATGGCAAACTAAACCGAAGCTCCTAAAGGGATAACCAGTTTACCTCAAAATTCGATTGATAGAATACTTTTTATATGGTCAAAATTACTTGTGGGGTTTCTGTTTTAGTTTAACTTAATCTTAATTAAACACCAATGATATTCAATGTCAACAGCGAGTAACTCCAAGACTAGAGCTGTCAAGTAAGCGCTGAGCTACACTAGCATGGCAAGTGAAATACAGCATGCCAAACAAATAGATCCCACAGTCACCCCGTTGATGGAGAATGAGAAAAGCGAGACAAAAGTTATGTCTGCCATGCAAGCTTCTTTTGGAAAAGAAATTGGCCAGGTTAGCAAACTACTAACAGTTCTGCAGGCCAATATCTAACAAATCAAGGACGTTAATGCAGGGCTCCGAACAGATGTAGACGGCATCCTACAAAGGCTAGAGGAAGCTGAAAGGCGGATCTCACAGCTAGGAGATGAAAATGTCAGAATGTGAGGTTTTTTCAACTAAAAGAGAAGCTTGAGGGTGGGAAACCGGCGGAATGCATGAAAAAAATTATTGCGGAGGCATTGAGTATTGAGAAAGACCAAGCAGCTACAACGAGTGCACCAGAGCCCCGAACCAATGCCTGATGAAAGCCGCCCTCCCAGGCCTATCTTCATCAGCTTCTTGAGCAACTTGGAGCGGGAAAAGAGTGCTGCCAGCCACGAGGAGAAAATATAGAAGTGGACAGGATGTCGCATGGGGACGTTGCATACTGTCTTTCTTCCCAGATAAGACGAGATAATTGGCAGAGAAGAGGAAGAAGTTTACGGAGGTGAGGAAGAAGTTGCATGACCTGAATATATGCTTCACCATGGCATACCCAAAAGAACTGTGCTTCACTTCACATAATGGCCAATGTAAAGTGGTTTCTGAACAAAGAGACCACTGAATCCCCAGCGAATAAACTGAACTAGTATGGAAAACATGCTCAGTAAATATGGACATTTGAAATACTGAACTGCTGGTAGAGATTAACCATCAACTGGATTTAGTTTTTCTTTCTGTTTTTCTTTTATTTGTGAGAAATTGATCCGCAAAAAGACACAGAGGAGCTGCACTATTATTTTTGTTGAGAGAACTGATTTGCTTTATAATAATTCATTTAGAAAGAAAATTGACATGGACCACATCTCTCATTTGTACTGAAATTGACAGACAGGGACTCTGGCAGACAAGCCTCTGTTTTCCCGTTCTGCTTCTAGGAGTGAGTAGGATTTATTGTTTGTTTGTTTGTTTGTTTGGAATTACTGTTAAGGTTTGTGCAGAATGTTCCATCCATAATATTTTTGTTTGGTTTGGCAGTCGGATACCACCCTAAGAAGCTTACTAATAAATGGGTTGTCTGGGCTAATTTTCTCACATTCTAGTAGAGTAGAGTATACAAGATACCAGGTTATGGTTAACTTTATAAGGTTGAAAGATTACATATGGAATGGGAAAAGGCAGAGGATCAGCTTTATGAAGCCATGTACTTTTAGGGAAAGGGGCAATCCCAAATGTGAAAATATATACTCTGACTTTTGAAGTTAGCTATGCAGCGGGCAGGATTGGATTCCCACTTGGATTGGATAAAAATAGAGAAGTCTATGACGGCTCCTTTCAAACCTAGACAGGCCCTTTCACGGATAAGACATATAGATGGAGAAAGAAACCCCATATTAAGGCATTCCCAGCGGGTGTGGTGTGGAGGTGCATAAATGATGTGGAAATGTCAATACAGACAAGTTTATCTTCCATATGTAATAACTCTCAAATCTGGATGGGGAAACGTTCATTTAATTGAGATAGTTGGCAGGGGAGTGGTATATGCGTGATTAATGATTTATATAGAGATGCAACATTTAAAACATACCAGGAGCTACTTGACCAGTTTAACTTGAATGGGAAGGGAGAATTCTGGAAATGCCTCTAATTAAGGAGCAGTATAGGGACTGTGTTCAAACTTTACAGGAGTTTAGAGGAATCTAATATGATACAGAAGCTCTTTGATTTACCAAACATAATGCACGGTACCTCAGTGTTCTTCAAAAAAAAAAAATAAATAAATACGCATAGTGAGAAGTGTAAGAATCTAAGGTGAATTTGGCAAAGGGACTTGGGGAGTTTGGCCACTAGAGATATTAGAAGCAAATTTACTCATTACAAAGTTATACATAGATACTATTAAACTCCTCTGAAGTTATTTAGGATGAGCCTCATACAAGATAGAAAGTGTTGTAAGTGTAAAGAGACAATTGGCACATTGTTATGTGTTATATGGGAATGCTCTGTTGTTCTTCCCTTTTGGAAGGAAGTGCTGGCGAAACTTAAAGTATGGATAGAACAGCCCTTATCAGACTGTCCTCAGTTACTGTTTATGTTCTTGGTGATAAAACACTTTTACCACAGGGTGTCACCAAAGTATAGTTTGGATTAATACTGACAGGTTTCATTATTGCAGCAAGACTTGTTTTGCGGAACACCAGAGCTCATTGAATGGGTTAAATTTATGACTGAAACTGCTTCCTTTGAATACACAATAGCTAGGATGTGAGAAAATCAATGTGTAAAATGTAAAATGTTTTAGGTGCTGTAATTGACTGTCCTTCTGTTTTGTTTTGGTTTTGTGTGTGTATGTGTGTGTTTTCTTTTCTTTTTATATTGCTCGGTTTTGTTTTCCCTCTCTCGTGTATGTTTGCAAAAGTTGACTTATATAATACTGATAACATAAGATTTTTGAGTCATATGAGTCATATGTACTGCATGTAGAATGACTGACTGAAAAGAAATTTAATAAAAAATTAAATGACAAATAATGAGAAAGAATAACTTATGTTTGCTGACAAATAACTTGTCAGCAAACATAAATCATGGAGGGCAAGACTGATTTAGGCTCTTTTTTTAAAAATATTACCTCTTAGAAGCATATAAGGATATGCAAGGTACATGTATTGATTTTTTCACAAGGTTAAAGATCCCCTCCAGACATGTTTTATGATAGATAAAAATATTCTGCTTCAATAATAATTTATATCTAATTTTTCCACAAAAAATATATTATTACCTTGTTAAAATCCTTTAAATTACATCAAATCCTTCTCGCTCATTGAAAAATCCAGAATCTATGAAATATTTTCTACTTCAAAGATTCAACTGCTGGACACAAGATGTCTCCTACTTCACTGTAAAGTTCAAGTTTCCACATCACTCTTGTGTAAGTTGCATACAGACCACAATTGTCACAAAACATGTTCACAGGTGCACACCTTAAACTCAGATACAAGGTGAGCAAAGAGAAACTTTCCACATACATCATTCTGCACAGTGAAGCTCAAACATCCAAGTGAAGTAATAATATAGCAAATCACATTTTTACCTGGTGGAGGACTTTTTAAAAAAAGGTTTTATACCATAACTCACATGCACAGACAGACACACACACACACACACACACAAAAGGCCCCCAAATTGGGATGTCTGTCCCTGCTCTTAGCAGCTCCTCAAGCTACATCAACACTAATCGATAGTTAATATCAAACTCACTCACAGTCTCACACTCTTACCCCAATGGCTGTCAGGATGGGAACCTGATAGATCCACTTAATGTTACCAGCACTTAACTCCCAACACCTGCAGTTGAGACAAGAATTTAAAGCAGAGGAGACAAAAAGATGATGTTAAGAAAGCAAGATATAATGGAAGACAGAAGGAAAAAGTAGCTGGGTGATATTAACTGGAAGGGCACAGACAGACTGAGTAGACACCAAATAAATGATTAAGTTCAGTGTGAAAAAGAAATTGTTTAAATTTGTTAGAAATGATTAATTAATGTAAGATTTGTGATACAAATTAAAGTAATGATCTCAGAGAGGATACCACAAGCAACAGAGACAGAATCTTAATTGGAAAACAGACAAAGAGAGACAGAGATAAAGAGAAATTAAAGCCAGAGGACAAGTAAACACTTATGTCACACACTGCTGGTGAATATGCTCTGCTGTGTGTGAGAGAGACGAAGAATATTTGTCTGACATGTAGTTGCTAAAACGTTGGGATCGCATATGCCCACTTTTGAGTGATTGCTGGATTTCTACTTCTAGTTCATATCTGTGTGATGTTGTGCTGATTCGTGTTTCTGCTGGTAAACATTTGACATTAAAGGAGCCGTCTGTCTCCTTGTGTGTTTGACAGACAGGCCAAAGTAACTGATTCATAAAGAGTTCAACAGCCTCGTTGGGTGTGCGCTTGTCACACTACAGAGAGTGTGTAAGTGTATCAGTGAATTTGTTAACCAGCTGGGAAGTTTCTTTACTCTTTTGCGGTCTGATTTGTGGTCTTATGGCATCAGTGGAAATCATGATGTAATATTAGTAATGAAGAAAACCATGGCAATAAATTACATGAAAATAGCATCCTTTTGCTTAGTTGTTTACCTTCTAATGTGGAGTTTTATGATCTTTCTAATGTATGCTTGCTATGTTATTTGACATTTACTTGCAAGCAGGGTTGTATTTTTTACAGTGACAAAAGGGGTGACAGACGAGAAATGAGAAAGAGCTGAGGGAGACAGCAAAGGGAAGTAGCTCTTTGAAAACCTGGTTTCAAAGCAGCAGCCAGACAACAGATGAATCATTACT
Source organism: Thunnus maccoyii (assembly GCF_910596095.1). NCBI lineage: Eukaryota > Metazoa > Chordata > Actinopteri > Scombriformes > Scombridae > Thunnus > Thunnus maccoyii. Next base: position 9,768,891 of record NC_056543.1, read on the forward strand.
GAAGTATCTAACATCCACCGAAGATGGTATGTCTCCATATCTCTGGCATGGGGCATGAGGCATAGGGGCAATACAGTGTGGGAGTGCCCTTTTTTTTGTGCAAAATATCGAGCCACTGCCCCTCTAAATGTCTGTGCACGTCCCTTCTCTGCTCCACTCCTCAGGCCATTCCTCCTCATTTACATTCTGAAGCCCAAAGATACATAGCAAATGCAAAAGGGAAGAAGGAAAACCAAAAAAAAAAGCCTAAAAAGAGCCAAAAAAATCTATACAGTATATGTTTTGCAGCTTATTTTCAGTCTTTTGAAGTTGTTTTTTCTCTTCAGGTCATTTTCTGTTTTTTTCATTATAGATGTTTCATCCATTTCCTATGGAATTATATTCTAAATATAACATTTTTCTTAGTGTTCAGTTAATTTTCTTTTTCCAAACTACTATTTTGTGACATAACTGCAACTCAAAAACTGTCTTTTCTATTTCCTAGTCTTTTAATGGCTTGCATTTTCCTTGTAGTACAGCAAAATTACTTCACTTTTCAATTATTTTATACTTCCTTTTTTTTCTACTCTTGTACGTGAATTGCCCTCCATACCTTCAAAAAATGAACCAGGTGGAAAATGGTTAATCTTCCTGTAGATAAAGGTGAAACTAGCATACATGGGTTCATTTTGTCTGCGTTACTCTGAAAATATGAAGGATTTTTTAAACACAGAAAACTTCAAAGAAAACATTACATCAGTACACAAACATATAGCTTTCCACAGAGCAGTTGTTTCAGGTTTTCAGCAATTATGCGAATAGCCTTATGCAGTTGTATCACAAATTGAGCAGACTTCAAACCTGGCGACATGTGCACTTTGCATGTTATGTATGCGTTCATGTGGGGGAAGTGGCATGAAAGTCAAGAGTATCACCTCTAACCACAGCCTTAATAACTACCAGAGAGTTCATGGTAGCAACTACAATACAACTGAACACAAGTTTTATAAATGTACTTGTTATTGCAGCGCTGTTATACTTTGTCAACAGCACTGCCTTTGTTGTTCACTGCACACAGATTTTCCATTTTTTAGGTCACTGAGTAAATTGAATTCTGCTATACTGCCAGGAGAATAGCAGCAGTACTCTATTTCCCATATTCAGGGCTTTTACGGTTGTTTACAGAACAAATACCTTAATTCACCTAAGCCCTGTGATGGTGTGTTTTGTGTACAAACAGGTCTTCGTACACCAGGGCATGGTCCTGAGTATCAAATAAATAATATGCCTTGTCATTGACGCAGGCTGTGCTGGGTAAAGTATAACTACTACCACATGTACTGTATATAAAAAAGAGATGTAGAAAATAATCCTGTTAGATTATATTGCTGATGTCACCACTTCCTTTCACCACAAGTACATCAAAAGACCTAACAGGATACAAATTCATTAAATTTATCTCCAAAACTATTGGAAAAGCTCATTTCTATACCTGAGTATTCTGGTCATGTTTGCTGGTGGGTCTAAGCTGACAGTCAGGAGGCAGGAGGCCGGGAAACACCTCTGAAGAGGTCAAAGGGTCACCGCCTACCCAAAACTTTTTGCTGTAAGGCAACAGCATTGACTTACAGTGGATTTGGGAGTTTTAAGGAAAGCTACAGTATGGTTCAGTTTTATACATTAGTTATGGACATGTGTGTTCATTTTTAGTGGTAGCCTCAATACTGCTGAAAATTACTGGCCATCCCCTGTTATCTCCTTATTCAATTTATTAAATTACACTTTACAAAAGGCTCAGAATATCTTTGCTTTTTGAGGAAAGGCCTCTCGGGAGGGTATGTAGACAACTTAGTTTTAAATCAGAGCGGCTTTTAGAATACATTCCCTGATACTATTTGACTGTTGAATGGTAAACCTTTGACACTTTATGTTGTTTTTAGTGGCATTTATGGTCCTTTCAACATTTATTTATGGTATTTATTTTGAATATGTCTGTTTACATGATAGTGTATGCTGTGTTGAAAGTTGCACTGTATGTTCTGTTTGCACTGTGAGCTAAGTTTGAAACAACTTTTATAGTAATGCCAATAAATTTAACTCAACACAGCGTTTTTAACCCTCCACTTGAGTGCCTGGAATTGGACTTTTTATGTGACACCCCACCCATGGATGAGGGCATATTTTTACCTCTTTAAAATGATCTTTTCTTCCCCACAAGAGCACCAGTGCTTGTGGTGGACATCAGAGTCCTGGGGCACAACGATTTAGCATAAATGGAAATTGAATGAAGCAATCAACTGTTCACACAGATGAAAAATATAATTTAGAATTTAGTTGTCATTTGCTGATGGCTCTGGCTCCGGAGGGACTTTTCTTTTTAGAGTAAGAGATTGAATGCAGAGATGAGCATTGTCTTACGCATTAACAAGTGTGTTGCAGTACATTTCTGCAGATGCATAATGAGGCCTCCCAAAATTTGAAGCCCAACAAATAGGCAACTACTTTTTGAAGCGGAAGCAGTACGTCTTTGTCAGCCCTTGATGAACATTTTGCTATTTAGTCCAAAGTAATCTGTTCAGAAGTCCAACCCAAATACAGTTCTCAAGGCTTAAGATAATTTAGCATATCACTTCAGCTGCCCCAGATTTTGCAACTCTTTTGTTGTTTGTATTGTGACCTTTGTGGAGAGTCAGCACAGCGGGTTTTGTTCAGTCTTTGAACCAAACAATAAATGTTATTAACAGTTACTGAGAGGCAGAGGGAGGTCATATGTGGCAGGGAATACCATTATATCTGAATCTGAAAATCACCACTCAACGCAGGGGTGAAGACCTCTGATGATTTTCATGCAAATGGAGTCGGACCTTTTCAATGGTACAAATATAATATAGTAGTATAACATACAACATAGTAAATTGCTATTGTCCAGTAGAAATCCTGAACTGCATCTATAACATTACCTTTTATGTTTCTGAAATACATAGTGTAGCCTAAAGTATGTGTACTTTTGGTCTGGGACTGTTTGTCATAGTTTAGGCAAGGCTCATTACTTCCACTTGAGGGAAATCTTAATGCTACAGCACACGATGATACCTCAGACAATACTGTGCTTCCAGATTTGTAGCAATAGTATGGGGAAGGCCATTTTCTGTTTCAACATGACAATGTAACAAGTCCTCCAAATTGTATGACAAAATATGTTGTTAGTCCATTTGCTCTAGGACCGACACAATACAAACGTTTTCAACAAATAAGTACTTAAAAATACTGCATCATGGTTTGGGTTAAAATGACTACTTCCTTAAGGTTAGGATACCCTTGTTTACATGGTTACAATAATAACCACAAGGTTAAGGTTAGGGGAAGATTGTGGCCACGGTTTTTAAAAAACAGAATTGACTTGTGGTTGGAAATGTGAAATGGCACAGCAATCTCTTGTATTAAAGTGTGATGATTTGTTTACCCATTCATCCACCCCAACCTCCTCCCAGAAGGTAAACACACTCGCTGGCCATTTTATTAGGTACACCTTGGTAGCACTGGTTTGGGCACCCTTTTGCCTTCAGAACTGCCTTAATTCTTCGTGGCATAGATTCAACAAGGTGCTGGAAACATTCTTCAGAGATTTTGATCCATATTGACATTATAGTATCACACAGTTGCTGCAGATTTGTTGGCTGCACATCCATGATTCTAATCTCCTGTTCTACCACATCCCAAAGGTGCTCTATTGGATTGAGATCTGGTGACTGTGGAGGCCATTTGAGTACAGTAAACTCATTGTCATGTTCAAGAAACCAGTTTGAGATGATTTGAGCTTTATGACATGGTGTGTTATCCTGCTGGAATTAGCCATTAGAAGATGGGTACACTGTGGTCATAAAGGCATCGACATGGTCAGCAACAATACTCTAGTAGGCTGTAGGCTGTGATGACTCTACCATCTAAATGTTGCAGCAGAAATGGAGACTCATCAGACCAGGCAACATTTTTCCAATCTTCTATTGTCCAATTTTGGTGTGCAAATTGTAGCCATAGTTTCCTGCTCTTAGCTAATAGGATTGGCACCCGGTGCAGTCTTCTGCTGCTGTAGCCCATCTGCTTCAAGGTTTGACATATTGTGCATTCAGAGATGCTCCTCTACATACCTCAGTTGTAACAAGTGGTTATTTGAGTTACTGTTGACTTTCTATCAGCTCGAATCAGTAGACCAGTAGATCAGCAGTTTCTGAAATACTCAGATCAGCCTGTCTGGCATCAACAACCATGCCACATTCAAAGTCACTTAAATCACCTTTCTTCCCCAGTCTGATGCTTGGTTTGAACCTCAGCAAATCATCTTGACCATGTCTACATGCCTAAATGCACTGAGTTGCTGCCATATGATTGGCTGATTTGATATTTGTGTTATCAAGTACTTGAACACGTGTACCTAATAAAGTGGCCAGTTAGTGTATATGTTTTTTTGGGGGACTTGCATAAACAACTGATCCTGTAATTTTTCTTGAACGGTCTCAAACAAAGCCAGCATAAAGAAATGGTCTTCTTCTTCTTCTGAGTTTGGTGGTTAAGAATCTTGACCTCAACCCTGCCCAACACCTTTTGGGATGAATTGTATTAAACTAAATATATTATCGCACAGCATCGGTGGTGGCTGAAAGGGAGGAAATCTCTGCATCCAGATTACAAAATCTTCCCAGAAGAATGGTGGTTGTGTGTACATATATATACATACATACATACATAAACATTTATTCAGATTTTTCTTGCACAAGAGATGCATGCATATTTAATTGGATTTCACTAAGGATTGAAATGTCACTGCAATTAAGCACTGATTAACTTCTTGAAATTCTTCTTTTGTCTCCCTTTTCATGCTTATTTTCAAGCTCATTTACATCTTTTTAAATATTGGTTCCCTTTTGAATCGTGGTTTCTTTTAACTTCATTGATATAAAAGAAGACCAGTAAATAAACATACTGTGACTTGCACTCTCACCTTGCATCTGCTAGCGTTGCCCTGACAATCCCCCACACTGCCACAAAAAGAGCCGGAACACCTGAAAGTGCACAAAACAAACAATGAGCTTAGCCGTCCTGATGATATTGTAACACTCTTTGTGTTGTTTACCTGATATATGGAGCAGGTCATATTCACATTCCCCTATTCCCACATCATATTAAGAAAGTAAAGACACATGAACCATTTTCATAGGCAGCATCTTTCAAAGAACCAGACTTTCTTTGGACACATTATTTAACTCCCTTAAGGACTGTACAAGAATTACTGGAGTGGGCAGAGGGGATAAAACTTTTGTTTTACTTTTTAAAATGATGAAACAGTCTTTGGATCCTTGACTTAGAAAAAGGCTGCGACACCCTCCCTCCCAGTACATCTCAAAATAATATGACAGTATTGATTTAACATTAATCAAACATTAATAACTAAAAGAGGTAAAGAGTAAATAATTGATGACATACCACAATTCAAGCATTTATATTGACAATAAAGTTTAATTATATAACACCGATAAAGATTGGTGACTTAAAAGGGAAAGCATGAAAGAAAAAAAAGACTAATACACATATATACAGTATTTAAACATACATTCCCACACAGCATTAAAAAACAATTCAGCCAAAAAACATCTTGCCTTCAGTCTTCCCTTAGGAACAGCCAAGAAGTTCCCGCCTGAGGACCGCAGACAGGTCAATAGGGGGAAAGTAACTCAGAGATGTAATCTGGGGCCAGGCAATGAAGTGGTACAAACGTAATGAGAAGGACCTTAAAATCAATTTGAAAACCAACAGCCAGCCAGTGTAGGATACTAAAAGGGGAGCAATATGATTTTTCTTGGTCTGTGTTGATTGGTCTGGTGGCTGCATTTTGTACAATTTGGAGTATGTGAATTGATTTATGATTTACACCAGTTAAGAGACCATTGCAGCAGGCAAGAGGAAATTTATGATGCATTCAGTATCTGTAAAACTCAAAATTTAACTAATTCTTGTGATGTTCCTGAGATGGTAGATTGGACTACTTTATTGATATGTATTTCAAAGTTGAAACTGGAGTCAAACATCAGACCGAGGTCTAAGAAGATATTTGCAGAGTGGACCAAGTGATGACTGGATTTGTGGATGCAGAAGGTCAGAGCCAAAGATAAGAATTCCTATTTAATCAGAATTTAATTGAAGAAAGTTCGCTGACATCTAATCTTTTATATCTGCTAAACCGTTTCTAAAAGTGGAATTGTCAGACTTCACTGGTTTACACATCTGTGTCATCTGCATAAAAGTGTAACAGAATGTCATGCCTGTCTGTTGTAATCAAGTGGGATAAAGTGAAACATCGCACACAACCAAAAGACATGGGGTTGCTGGGGTGTGTGTAACCAAATTCAAACAAGTGAGAACACAACTGGTCAGAACACATAAATCAACATAAATACTACTGGTTAGTTGAACTAGTGAACTTTAGTTGATTGTGATAGGAAAATTAAGACCTGACACAGAGAAACAATTGTTATTGTATCCTCTGCATATTTTTATCACTCATGATGCATGATGTCTGATCATATGACATGGCATATGACACATGTAAGAACAACTAAAATCATTGTTTTATTTGTGAGTCCACACACCAATCCTAACTCTAACCCTAACCCTAATCCACATCACAGGTTAACGCATCAAGCATCCAGATACGCCAATGTCCTATTCCCTAGCACTGATACACATCAATTCTCCACACCTGCCCCCAGGATCAGCACATTCCACCTTTACTGTATATTTCTTCTGTCACACCTGCTCTGCCAGCATATGAACAAAACCAGCATTCACAATTACTACCATATCACACAAAGACTAACCATATAAAAGAGCTGCTATGCTTTCTAAAGCTATTATGAAGCATTCACACTTACTGCCATACCACACAAAGAATAACCATACAAAAGAGCTGCTGTGCTTTCTAAAGCTATTATGAAGTCAAGAAACAAAACCTTCTCAAGAAACTTTCTACTGCACCATTAATTTCTTTAAATTTAGTGAGCAACTGTTGATTCCTCTTTGATTCCATTAATATTAATATTTATAAAAGAATTTTTCACCAGCATAGATTTAATTAGTCCTTATGTACTAGTGTGCACATATAGCAAACCTGCTACCAGACAAAGTCTGCACTGCATGTTCTTTGGATCAATTTTGAAATTGTTGAGGCTGCATTTAGGTCTTGGAACAATCTACTACACACTTTTAAAATCCACAGCATATGGTACCCTTGGGCAATTTTAGAAATAAGCTTCCAAATGGTATTATGGATAAAATTGTACCAGAGCAAAATTAAACCTCTCTCATCTCTGGGTGGAAAAAAAAGGCCTCATGAAGAAATGCTGTATCTGCGAGAGCCAAGAAGATAGTGTAATCTACTATGACATCTATTGAGAGAGACTTCATGTATTACAATCCAGAAATTAAGAGAGCCAGACATTAATTTTTTATCCACAATCATCCCCTCTAACATGAACAATACAAACACGTTTGGTTTTCCATTATTTTCTTTTTGAATTGTAAATGTCATGTAGCTGTTGCAATATTTAGGTAAACTAACAGAGAAACTAACAGGGAATGAAAATTGAATTTTGTCATAGATAATGTATCTGAAATGATTGATGTGGCCTCCTGAATACACAGTTTCTTAAGCAGTAGTGATTGCATAACACTGTAAGTGTGGTTGTGAAAGCTCGACTTCTTTCAGAAGAAATAGAAAATGCAATTTCCCTCCTTCATCCCCTCTAAGCACCTCATCTACATATGGTAGCGTCATTACAGTCAATCTGATTAATTAATGAAACTTTAATTTTGTGATAAGTGTTCCCCTATCTTTCAGTATATATTTAGCTAACTAGACACACATTTTAAATGAATGTTGTATCTTATCTGTAGCTAAAAAGAAAGAGACAGAAAAATGTAGAAAATAAAGAGAAACTGAGTATAAGAGGCTGAGAGAGCAATATAAGAGTGTGAATGGAGGAAATGCAGGGATGTAACCAAAATCTTATGGTAGTCACTGAGTTACTGCACTGGAACAGCTAGGGTGGTTTATATCTAATGGTTTATGAGCACTTAATGGTACCTACTGATGGAAGGAAACACATTTTCATTAATTTATCAGCTTGTCAGGGGGATTATAGCACGGCCTCTCTTATCCATACCAACTCAAAATAACAAATAGCTAATTAAGGCAAGATGTTGGAATCATTGAAAAACAATTATGTTGGAAACAGACCAGCCACTCAACACATCTACACCAAAATATCTACATTAATACTATCAGTATGCTTTTCTGCAAGGTTTTTTTTTTCATCCACTAGTAAACGCCTCCCCTCCATCTGTATTCACACTATCATGCCAAAATAGTACAACATGCAGGCTGCAAGAATAATTTAGTTCTCAGGTCTCCAGATAGAAGTTTAAGAGGTGGATGCACCATTTGGCAGAACTTATTTTGGACCTGTCAAGAAATGCATCGCATCTTATGAGTGTCTTTTGCAAATAAGAAAACAGTGATACAAAACAAGTTGTTCTGCACCTATTTCAATCTACCTATTTTCAATAACCACCCAAAACACAACAAAGCAGTTAAAGGATAGGTCCACATTTCAAGTCTATCTTTAAACAACACTCACATACCCATGGGTACAATGAAACGGCTTTTTGGTTGCGGTACTTGTTCCTCCTGCCCATACTTCCTGTGAAGTGATCCCTTCCTGATGCAATTCCAGTGAAAGAGATCAGGTACAAAATCCACAGTCTAAAATTTACCAAACCTTCAGCAGTCTGATTAAGTCAAACCATTTCCAAAGTTAGTCTTTTTTTGAAAATCTCTCTTTGTGTTACTATCCCTCCCCTGACGGTCAGCAAGGAAACAACGCCCAGGGAATCCTGAAGGGCTAAGTAAGATGTTTGACCTTTCATCCAAAAGAACTGAAGAAGCCTTTTGGATGAGGGGCCAAGCATCTTTAAGAATCTAAAGCAAGTCCAGTTGCACTTGACTTAGCCCTTCAGGATATACCCTGACCTGGATGACTGATCTTCACAGATACTGTGTCTGTTACTATGAGAGATATACACTTGATTTGTTCAAGATTGCTGAAGTCTTATATTAGTTTGTAGTAGTAGTTTGTTTTGCAAAATGCAAGCGTAGAGATTTGTGACCACTATATACCTTCAATTTCTCTTGTGCACCAGATAATATTAATGACCACAGGACAATCATATATGAGGGCAACATGCAGTAGTTGTTTATGTCAATGCTGTGTTAAGCACTTTCCCTAAAATGTGAGTTGGCGGAGAGATAGATTAGGTTTTGTGCTGTATACACTAATGCATTGTATTATCTGTATATTTAATCATAAACTAACATACTGATGTTGGGTGTATAACAAGTTCAAGCTGTGCCTTACATAGCTTTCAGCATCAGTTAGATTTATTCTAAAGTAGATGGAGGATTGTTTAGAATGGATTCTTTAGTCATACTGCACCATGTCTATATGTGTGATATGAGACGTGTATATATTGACTGCTTACCCCATCCGATGAGTGTGAAGCCCCAGAGGTATTTGGAGTCTGATCGGAAGGCCATGAAGATGAGACTGTGGAGGTAGAGGCCTTCTACCAGGATCCAGTAATAGTTGGTGGCCAGAAAATAGATGAAGAGCAGCACTGTCACCTTGCAGCCAATCTGACAACAAAACATTAACACTTTTATCACATCCAGCTCATACCTGTCTGCCTGTGTGTTGACACATTTTGTGACCACACAAACTATTCTTACAGCACAGGTGCCCCTAACTCTGTGTCTAGACAGCAAGCGTGGTGTGAGCAACACGTCAGCAGAGTGGTGGCAGCGGCGAGTGCTCTGTCTGTGTGTCTACACTGAATGTGCAGTGTTGAGCGTAGGTCACCCACATGTTGGAAGCGTTCAGAGCCCAATACACATGACTGTAGTGATGCGTGTAAAACAGAGGAAAATAGACTTGAAGCGTAAAGGTCGTGGTTACCCCCATGAGACACAGCTAAGTCGGGAGCCTGCGTGGAGCTGGTGCAGACAGCTGCATAGATTAAAATGAGAGTATATTTGTTGCTTGTGAGGTGCAAAAAAACGCATCTGAAACACTTGCTGTCTAGACATGGGGTAATGGCCCAAATGCACTGAAAGCATCTGACATGCGTGTTTTGAAGTACCCCTATTGTTTTAAATGGCCAAACTCGCACCAAAGACATTATGAGTAGGAATGTGCAGAGAGTCCAGTATTTTTATTTGTATCTGTATTTGTTGAGGCAGCAAAATTATTTATATTTGTATTCCTATTCAAATAAAAGTGGAAACAGGCATTAAAATCTGTTTTTTGTTTTTATTTTGCTTTTAATTTTGGGACATTAGTGTGTTTATGAATAAACCATCTTCTCAAACTCGACTTCGACAACTGCACTGACTACTGAGCTAAACCGAGGGCATTGCCATTGTGCAGACAGACCTCTACTTATTTATACACCCATAACACAGAGAGCACAGCATGTAACATATAGAAAAGAACTTCAAAGGCGATTCTTGCTTTGCACTTTTCATTTACTGCCTTTTTTTTTTTACAACCTAACTTTGTGGAAAGGAGAAGGGGAACAACAGGTTATAGAGAGTCCCTTGGGAGCACTGCACTTATGTTATCTCTGGGGAACACCCCCAAACTCCGGGAGTGATGTCTAAATTAGGAAATGTGCGTCATGTGGCAGGTGGATGAGACTCCCCTTGTTGAGACCTGCTGATAGGCGTGACAGTGGAGCAGAGGAGAGAGACTGAGATAGCGATGTAACCAACCTGCGCGCTGGTATTTGACATGGTTCTTTTTTCATCCCAAAAACAAAATTTTTAAAAAATATTTGTACGAAATAAATGTTTGTAAAAACCTAATATTTGTGCTTTGCCAAATAACGTCTCTGTATTTGGGCACACCCCTAATTATGAGGCACGTCAAACTGCCTCGACGCCGCTACTCCGATCTTGTTGCGAGTTTGGAGCGTCAAATGAGGACCCAGCAACCAAAGCTGTTTTTTCTGCAGCTGGAAAAGAGAGAGAATGAGAGCGAGCTGAGAGTATTAGTGAGTGAGAGAGGGAGACAGACACAGGGTGGTCGTGGTCCAGCGAGCGGCGATAGAGTGAATGAGAGAAATAAAACGTTATTCTCTGATTGTTTCATTGTGGTTAGGTTCTAAAGCACAAATTAATAACCATCAAACACTCAACAGATGATTTACTGTGGGAACAGACGCTCTTAGTTTTGTTGTTCTCCTCTGCATTTTCTCCATTCATTCAATCCAAATCATGTAGCAGTAAATACAAAGAACAACAGGACAAATCTGTGTTGGATCTGTGGTTGTTGGCATTTCAAATCTGATGCCTGCAGTGAGCCATAGAAGCATCAAATGACGCACGTTAAATGAGGTGCGTCAATTATCGCTTTGGGCCATGAGAGAGCAGATCATCCAATTATACTTCACTGTATAAATTTGCACAACAATGAGAAAAAATACACAGCACAAAATAACTGTCAATACTAAATGCACATTAGTAAAAGCCATCACATCTAATGTACTGTGCCTCTTGACTACCCACTTGGCCTCACACATTTTACTGAGTTTTGGGCAGAGTATTAAACCAGGTACTGTGCCTACTAGATTCACTCTCAGTTCTCAGGTTTTTAGAGGGTAAACTTGCAGCTGACTGAGCCTCAGCGGTATGTGTTTAGCTCCAGGTAACAGAATCTATAAGTGGGAATGTTATGAATATTCGGACTACATGTGGGTATATATGTACACATGTGAGAACTCAAATATTATAATAATTCATATCTGCACAAACATAATGAATTCATTAGCAAGATGACAAACACTTGGAGTAACATGTATGATCACACACGTTCACTGCGCTGACCTTTTCAGTACTATAGTATAAAAACATAAATCCTGTAAACACGGTGCCGTAGTTCAAAGCTTGAAAAACAAATGACAAAAGACAAAAATAGGTTTTATAGTCTAAGCGAGCACATACTCAGCTCAGGTTATATAAGTCTTTCACTTCTTTTCACTGCCATCTCAGGAAAGATTTCTGAGGGCAAGGATTAAACTATATGGCTCAGTGGAAATCTGTATAATTGATTTTACTCTTTCAGGGGTGTAAACTTACTGGTAACCTAATACAATTATTTCTGGTTAAAATCAAACAAGCAATCTCAACCTTTGATGCTAATTAAAGATCCCTAGATTTCCAACTCAACTAAATGTAACGATATCATGATCATTCAAAAACAACATTCTGACGCCATAATTCATTCATAAACAATGAAATAAACTAAAATTAAAAGCTAAAATTCAAGGTGGGATCATGGCTGCAGCTGAGTCACTGAAATGAAAGAAAATGACAATGTTAAATGACATACTGAAAAATAAGCAGGTCTGTTAAATTCAATCATAAAAGTCTCAGTAGAACATTTGTGTGGAGGTGCAGTATCAACAAAAAAAAAACCTGTGGAGTTTTGAATGATGAAAGCCTTTTTGCTATAAAGCAGGCACAGTATTAAGATAACTGATGTTTTTTATTCTCCTTAAGCAACCCTGCAGATGCCGTGCCAGTTTGTACTTCATTAAAGGCATCTTCAAATCTTTATCTGTCAGATGACATGGCATGATGACAAGAGGCATATTCCTTTCATCAGTTGGTAGAAAAGCTACAAACAAGAATAAAAAAAAAACAACAAACATTTGTATTATCTTGAGGCATTTTGGCAATGCTTATTCTGTTGCACAAAGTTTTCAAAAGACAGAAAAAGAACATAAAAAAACATGCATTGAATGTCACAGTGCAGACAACAGTGTCAGAAATTAGGGGGATGCCTGCAGCAAAACAAAAAAAAGGACTATACTGTGTTTAATCACACGGTGGAGAATCAAAACAAATGTCTCCTGCTTCTTTTTGTCTTTTCCCAACAAAATGGTTGGTTACTTCACTCTATGAAGATGATGTGTGGGTGGGTCAGACACAAAAAGATGAAGGATAGATCCCTTAGATATTGCCTCAGGGTGTCTGTTTATCAGGCATACCTATCAGTTCCTTTTGGTAAATACGCATCCATCACAGCAAAATGAAGGCCAGACTCATTTTTTAGCCTTGAAAGAAATTTCATGAGAGTGCAATTGATAATCAGCAGTGAATTTAAACAGCTGTTTTTAACTGAGACACCATAAATCTATTTAATTGGAGTCTCTTTCATTTTATCAGCGCATTTATCAAAGCTGTGCATTTACAGTTGTAATTATATCACTATTAGGTGTAATTGCTTTGAAATTCCACATCATCAGGTATTGGCAGGGTTTAATGATTGTAATTGAGAGTATATAAGGCCAGGTAATTGCCACTAATGGTTACAGCACTAAGGACACACTTAGATAAAAGTGGGCTACATTTAAATATGGATGATCAACAAGTGAGAGGAGTCAATGGGTGAGCTTGCGAGGTCCAATCCAAGCCCATGTATGAATTGCAAAATAGAAATAATATTTTACTTTTAAACCCCAATAGCAACATGTTTGTTAGGTTTGTTTGGAGTACATGGTCAAACAAGCCATTTAGTCACTTAATTTGGACTTATTGGTCATGTTACCATATATTATATGTTACATGTCTTTCTGGGTATTTAGCGTTTTTTCCATGTTGCACCCGAAACAAATTCCACTGACTCTGATCACAAGTGAAGTGAAGTAAAATGACATCATGCTACAGTTGAAAAGGACATTTTAGTTAAAATTTTCTAAGGGTCAAAGAGAGAAACTGTCCACAAAATTAGATTCTGTAGGACTTGACCTCGGTGTTGTTGTCTTTGACTCAAAACTGTGGGTCATGTCACCAAATCTGCTTTTTATCATCTTAAAATTATCACTAAAGTGCAATATTTTTTTCTCTCTCTGAGCCACACAGAGAGACTATTGTGTGCTTTTATATCCACCAGGCTGGACTATTGTAATGCTCTCCTGGTCCACCTAAAAATATATATTAGTTAGAATATATTCAGGACTCTGCTGCCCGAGTGCTGACAAGGATCAGAAGGACAGAACTGACATTTGGATGCCTGTCAGTCTCTGTATTGTTTTCTAAAATCTTTTACTTGTCTTTAAAGCACTTCATGGTCTTGTACCAGCCTACCTGTCTGACATACTTGCATTGTATGAGCCAGTTGAGTGTTGATATCTTCAAACCTACTTATTTTAGCTGGCATTTGATTAGAATGTTTTATGTCCATTATTTTATTCATATAATCATGTATTTTATTGTATTCTTGTTTTAAAATGTTTTATTCCCCCTTACTGTATCTATTTTTATTTCTTATTGTCTTGTATCTATTTTACTGATTGTTTTATTAAATCAGTTTTATTGGTTTTATTATGAAATTTTCATCATTTTTATTTTGTGTGTGCATTACTGTAGCCACTGTAGTTTTTAGTCACTGTAGTCATCTATAAAGCACTTTTGCACAAAACCTGTACGAAAGGTGCTACACAGATAAAGTTTGATTGATCAGTAAAGTTTCCAGTATATGAATGTGCTCTGGTAGAATCCCTGTCTTCTTCAAAAATCACTTGAAGACCTATCTCTCCAAGAGTACTTACTCACCCCATCAAACAATCCTTCTCTAGCTCTTTTTCTCAAAAAAAAAAGAAGAAAGATCTTCCAGGCACTTAGTTGTTACTTCAAGCACCTGCAGGCTTTGTGACACTTGTGTCAGGCAGAACATGGAGTGTTGAGGCTCTTATTCCTCCTTATTCTTAAAGGCTTCTCCTTGATCTACTGTAGCTCGGATGGTGCCTCATTTGTATGTCGCTTTAGCCACATGCCGCGTCTGCCACATGATCAGTCGCTCAGTGTGTTTATATGCACTTAAGTAACCTGGTAACTGTTAATTCACATATACATGCAGCAGATAAGTAACCAGATTTCTTCCCTACTCCTTTTTAACTGTATTAAAGAAAGAAGACACTGCTTTCTCACATTATTTTTTCCTTCATCGGAGCAGACAGGTCAAGCAGACAGACAGAGTGACTTCCTCACAGCACTCAAGTGTGTGAATTTAAAGTATTTGAGCTTCACTGTGCAGAATGAGCCGAGTTTGATACTAGAAAGCTATTTTCATATTATACTGCAGACAGTGGAAAGTTCCTCACCTGCAACCAGCATGATATGTGACATCATGAATAGTTTGTAATTTAAAGAATTTAACTTTTTTATTTAA
The DNA here is from genome assembly GCF_910596095.1 of Thunnus maccoyii. Lineage (NCBI taxonomy): Eukaryota > Metazoa > Chordata > Actinopteri > Scombriformes > Scombridae > Thunnus > Thunnus maccoyii. The sequence continues at coordinate 9,784,211 of NC_056543.1, forward strand.
AAAAAAACAGACACAGATTTTTATGTCTTGAAACAAACTCGTTCATATGACATTTAAGAAATCATCTTACTGGAGAAAGCCGAGTTGTAAATGCTTATTATTTGGACATATTTACCATTAACATGGCAAACTATTTGCAAGAGAAAATGCAAAAAAAGTTTTTTATAGAAAAAATTTAAAATGGGCCACAAAATTGGCGAAAGAAACCACACCATTTGTTTTAGGTGATGTATGTAAAACTATAATACTTTTTGGTGAGTACTGAGTTTGAAGATTTAGAACTATTTTACCAGATTTGTTGATAATGTACTTTATGGATTTTGTCTTTCATTATGTTGTTCCACATTTGTTACTTATTCTTATTCTTCAGGGAAAAAATGCATGAGAAAAAGACTCACAAAATAACAGCACTTGCAGTATTTACTTTTTTAAAAACATACATCTCACATCACATACTTTCTACAAGGGTTCAGAAGACAAAAATTTGTGATTATATTAAGGAACATAGTGATCAGAGTCTGTTAACTAATTTGGGGGGCTTACAGCTCAGTCAGTCACTCTAAAATATGGTTCTAAAGCAGGTTTCTATGGCCAAAACACTCAAAGCACTCAAAGCACTTTATTCTATAGAAACAAGTAAGCCGGGTACTTACATATTGAGAATTGTCCAGCGGTGCCATGGTAACTGTTTTTAAGTTGTCCAGCAGGGCAGAGTCAAAGTCCTGCAAGCCGGCGCTGGAATGGACGACTTTGTCCTTCACAAAAATGCTGACTGCCCGTAACATGAAGGAAACAAACAGGTGCATGTGGATGTAGTTTCTGGTGCAGTGAAGACGCCTGCCATGACAACAAATAATTACTGTTAAAATTCATAATTTCACGCACAATTAAATGCAATCCAACCACTAAGACACATTTATTTAAGCACAGCAGGTTCATCTGGAGGTTAAAGGATGTTGCTTATGCTGTAAGGGAATAAAAACATCCAGACTGGGGAACAAGTTCAAATTCAGTCAGGCAGAGTAGAGACGGAAGAAATAAAACATCAAAGAATACTTTTCAAGTCTTTCCTGAAATAATAGACAGGTGCCCAAATGAATATTTACAAGTGTCTCTTGCTGTAATCATTCCTTCTGTTCATACTGGCCATTAAGATATCTCTCCATAATGTACTTTCAATGTAAGTGATGGGGGACAAAATCCACAGCCGTCCTGTGCAAAAATGTATTTAAACGTTTATTTGAAGCTGATATAAAGCTTCAGCCGACCAAATTAGTCAAACCAAGTCAACACCTCTCAAAGTTTCTGTCTTTTTGGTGCTAAATTCCCTCTTTGTTAATGTACTTCCACTGCAGCTGAACAGGGAAAGACTGTCGAGACACAAAGAGAGAATTTTTTACTAAAAAGACTCTGGAGGAAATTCACTTTATTTAACTCAGACAGCTGAAGCCTCATATTACCTTCAGACAAACTTTTCATTAAAACTTTTACATTTTTGTGTGGATTTTGTCCCCCATTACTTACATTGTCTTGATCTTCTAACCGTCAGTATGAACAGGAGGGATGATTACAGTGAGCAAAACCTGTTTCAATGTTCATTTGGGCACCTGACTGTTTTAAGACAGACTTGAAAAATTGTGAACCTGTCCTTTAATCCAAGTTGGGGCATCTTGCTGAGATGACATCACCTTTCTCCTCGTGTTTACTCTCTACTGTCAACTACAGAGGCTGATGAAAAAAAACTATTTAAGTGACATCTTAGAGAAAATACAGCCAACCAGTTTTGTAAAATTAGTCTTTATCAGGGCCAAACACAATTAAATACAAGTGAGACAACACAATCCATCTTCACCACATTCTGAAGGGTTTGGAGTGAAGTGTTTGGCACAAACATACTTTACTGAAGGTCCACCTCTGCTCCAACAAGAGCCAGGTGAATCCTCAGTGACCCTGCCTGTTGCTGTAAGACATTAAAAACTTTCAGTGCAGCAAAAGCCTGTCCTTCAGATTTTCATCTCATATGGTACCGTGACATACTGTAGAGGTTTTGTTAAAACTTTTTTGCCTAGTGACCAAGAAGCTTTCAAGGACTTTGTAACCCATTTGTGCAAAGACCCTCACCTCGCACATCACTGCGTACTAGCAGTGACACATTGTTGTTTTTGCAGAATTTTATAACAGAAACCAGCACTGCACTTCTCCATGCATCCCCCTCCTTCTAAGGTACTGTATAAAATGTGTTTTGTTGTTCTCACTGACTGAAGAGGTAAGTAGCAGGTGTAGTGTTGGTTTGCAGTTGTTGGTGGACTGAATTGTTCTACAGCTGAAGTGCTCTGGAAACACATACTGTAGGGGAGACCAGGGATGGTTGTAACATTTTTGACATTTCTGTCTGTAGCATGGAGCTCTTTTAAACCAATGCATTCAAAATGTGATGCAAACTAGTGACATGTGTCTGCTATTAAATGGTGTAGCTTTTATCTCTACAACACAAACAGAAAATGCACAAGGAATGAAATGTTACAACTGACCCCATAGTTTGGGTTAGTTGTAACATACCCTGAGGTGAAATGTAACATTATGAAATAAGGATTGGGACTAAAACTTCAGATATTGAAAACTCAACACTCAACACTTGAATGACTTTTTAACATAATTGGGATGTGTTTGCATGTTTGTGTGTCACACTAACATTTGAACACAATTATAAAACTGAAAACAAATGTGCAAATGTGCACCCGCTTCATCAGTTGAACATTAGTGTGTTTCTGTGTGAGTGTGTCTGTGTGTGTCAAGTGTGCAGGCTTCACGGGCCCACAGACTACAGGTCATACACCAAACCCAATCTTAGCTTTCCCTGCTCTTCTACATCATTTGATGCTCTCTTCTAAATGTTGAGAGGCGTCCCCCTGTCAGTCTTTCTCTCTCAGGACTTAGGCAATTCAAGGTAAACATATAAATATAATGAAATGCTTTGCTTGGGGTAGGTTGCAACATTTCTTCACATGTTTTTACAACTAACCCAGACTCTTGTAACCATGAACTAGCTTACCTTACAGCTAACAACTAAAACATTAGCACTAACAAATTGCATGAAAGATATCTACACAGACACATAATTAACATGATTTAAGTCTGATGAGTTTATCTACAAAGCAGGCAATGCTTTCACAAAAATAAATGAAGTAAAAGAAATTACTTTCTTACCCCAAAATTAGTTTTTTCTTTCTAAAATGGGCTGTGTCTGCCACAGGGTGCTACAGTGTTACAACTAACCCATGTTACAACCATCCCCGGTCTCCCCTATATACATAACAATATACACTCACCGGCCACTCCATTATGTAAACCTGTGTAATCTAATGCAATCCAATACATCAGCTCTGCCGTAAATTTTTCCAATTATTTTGCCCCCCTCATGTGTGTTAATGGAAAATATTAGAAACACCTTTAAATATAATGAGCTCCAGTACACCACCATCACCAAATGAGTTCATTTTTTTTTTATTTTTCTGTGTAAGTATTAGACACGGCAATACCCTAATTAAGCCTTTCTCCCTCTCTCCCCTCATGAAGCTGTCGGTGGTTCAGACTATTTTTTCAATTGATGCATTGCCTTCAAAACTCTCATCTGGCCATGGAACAATCACTTTTTATCTCAGTCAGACATGGAAACACTTCACACATCCATGCTTTTGTCACCAGTAGAATAGATTATTGTAATGCCCTTTTCACTGGTCTCCCTACCATTCAAAGGCTTTCAGCTCATTCAAAATGCACCAAATATTTAATCATATCAGCCCAATTCTCAAAACAACTCCACTGGCTACCTGCTCATTACAGGATTTAGTTTAAGGCTTTGCTCTTATTCTGGCTCCAGGCTATATCTGACATGCTCCCAGTTTATCAACCAAGCAGATTCTCTCAACTTCCAGGACAGTTGTTTCCTTCAAATCCCCAGAGTGTAATCAAAAACTGGCGATTGAGCTTTAAATGTTTATGGATGTGAATATGAATGTGCCATGTGTAGTAGCTACTTAAGCTCAGCAGAAACATGCTAGATTATGATTTAAACCATTAAACCCTATGATTTCTTGGATTGTAATCATGAGAAAAGCACAATTTCAAAAAAACTGGAAAAAATTATTTTCTAAAAATATAAAAATATATTTCATGGAACAGAGGCTTGTGGTTTTTATTTTATGTCTTTTTCAAAATTAAAATCCACAACTGCCCAGAAATGACACCAAGTTAAAATGAACTAAATGTCGTTGAAAAGATTTTTAGATTATAACCTTTATTTTAACCTTCATTTCATGGCATATGATGGCTATAATTTCAACATATAACCACTTTTACAGGATCTCCAGTACAGTTTTTTTTTGACAAAAATGTCCATAAAGTGAGAACAGCACCGCAGTAATGGTGGCCTGTCTACTTCCACCTACGACCCGGATTTGTCAATAAATGCAGCCATTTAACTGTTGACTGTTTGAAAAGGTTAATGTACTGTAGCTTGATAAATCTAGCTCCACATTAGGTGTTGCACATTGTTTTCAGTGAGGCGGAGAGAGCAGAGGGAGGCTGAGGGAGGCTGAGGAAGAGCTTTCATCAAAGATTTAGAAGCTGCTTTATGAAGTCAAACACATAGCGAAGATAAGACCTGTTTTTCTCAAAAGTCATCTTGATGGATCTTTGAAATTTTACTTTCTGCTCTGTTTTCCTATTTAAACATGCAGCTCTGTTCACCAAGGAGAGTTTCCTGTCTGGAAAGTTAGACACTCATTTTGCTGACTCAAGTTTCTTCTTCAGTCTCTCCTAATCAAATTCTGCACACCAGTCTTGTTGTGAAAATGATGGAGCAAGACAGCAGGCAATTTCTTTTTACACTGAGTAGCGATTAGCAGTGACACAGCCATTACTATGATGGTTTTCCCCGACCTGGAAAGCATTCAAAAGTCAAAACCTAATAGTACACTTAGTCTAGTAGAAAATGGTCAATCCTGCAAAGTTATACATATCTGAGAAATATCTTTCTTGTGATGTCAAATATTAGTCATTAGCCTTTTCATAGATGGACATTGAGTTGTTGAACTCTCACCAGTTCTTCTTACCAGCCAACAGTTTTCGCTGTAAACCATAATTGTTCTGATTTTGCTGTCCTCCTCTCAGTCCTTCTCTCCCTGCCTGCCGTCTATCCATCTCAGGCTCTGAGCTTCAAGGCAGGGCCACGTCAGCTAAGTGTGCTCCTCTATTACGTACTGTTTCAAGTGAGGTGGGATTTCCAAAAAAGGTTTTTGAATTGCTGATGGGATGATTACACCCACTGTAAAATTCCAAAATAAACCTGTACAGCCTCGCCAGTGCAATTTCTTGATTAAAGGTACGGTGAAGTGTTTTTGAAAATGATCAACCTTCTCAATAAGGAGGCTGTGTGTGGTGCATGAAGAGAGATGGTTTCCTGTTTACTTGCATCTCTTAAGTTAATAGGTGCAAATTGAGGGAGGTATTTAAGGATTTTCTTTACATCATTATTTTTTAAACTACTTTAATTTAAAAATGCATATCATCTATACTCTTCTTTCACAAAATGGATATAAACTGATCTACCAGTAATACATTTGAATCCAGTAATATACATAAAAGTTTTGTTGTTCTGCCTCCAGTTTCTATCCTCACTGACTACTCTGAAAATGAAAGCAGTGTTCTCTTGTGCATGGATAGCTAACTGGCTATTCAGTAATACTTTATTTCATGGGTTTGTGATTTCATAATAATTCCCATAATTCCTAAAATGAGCTATATGACTTGGTACTAATTGTAGGAAATAGGAATTTTCTTAGAAGAAAGGTGCAATTTAAACCTGCATGAATATTAATTCAATATTCAGTTATTAGTCAAAACTTTATCATCCGTATATAATCTATTGTATGCTTCCCTGCAGACAAATTGCACAATTTTGCATGTTCATCTGACTTGCTGTGCACCCGAGACTCCCTGCTTATGACTTAATTAATTGGAAATGCTCGAATTGAACACTGTTTCCATTTTCAATATGATTAGCATTAAGTTGGAAACATCCTGTATTGTAGTACTGAGCGTGAAATGAGAGGAATATTTTGTTCTGCTGGATGCCAGATGCCTGTCCATCAGCAGTGACAGGAAATAGTAAACAAACAAGTTCCAAGCCTCCTCTGCTAACAAAAGTCAGGATTACAGCGCTATATTGCTTTGCTAACAAGGTAATCTCAGTGCAGGACATGATTATTTATTCATTGATTGCCCCCTTCTTTCATTATTGTTGTGCTGGATTAATTTACCACATGTGCCATTAAGCTGGTCCCATATCTAACATGCATTCAATCACACTTCAGTAAGTAAGTTGAGGTGTTCAGCTTCCCTGCAACAGAAACAGTATAAACAGTTTAAAACAGTTTAAATACATCTGTACATTGCCAGACAAGAATATCAATATTGGACAGATTTGCAAAACCTTGAACTACAGTACATTCAATGACAAAAACAATGTTTAGAGTATGTCCAGTGCCAACTTTTGCAAAATCTTTCTTTTTACACTATCTGTGTATAGCAACTGTGTTACAGCACATAAACTACGGTTAAGTTTAGGCAACTAAATAATTGGTTAGGGTTAGGGAAAGATCTTGGTATCAATTAATAAAAAGGCAAACGTTAATTGAACGTCTATACTGACGAAGAGATGCAGAACAAAGAAGAAACAAAAAGAAAAGAAAAACTGGAACAAAACATAAGTATGAAATTTTGCCAGAGCATGAGCAATCAAATCAGTTTTTAATGTTACTGCCGCATTTCTAGTTGAAAACTTAACAACTGGCAAGAAAAATGTTGTTTGTTATCTAAGCTCTTAGTACTTTATTGTTATTGAATTGTTTTTGAAAATATGTATTGACCAGCCGCAGCACTGTGAGTGTGCAGTAGTGGAGGACAACACCTCACTCAACAATCAAATCATTTATATGATGTCATTTTTACATATACTTAGTTTTGTAAAGTTGTACTTGGTGTTACAGTGAAAATTACATTTCCCAGGTGTCTCAAGACTTTTCAAAACCCACTAGATAACCTTTTTTTAAAGATACAAGGCAGGATTTGAAGATGCAAGACACAGCAGAGGACCCCTTCCTATAGTTATTCCACTGATGTGTGCATCTCTGATATTATATGATGATGTTGTGTTTACTCTGCAGTCTGTCACTTACGTATTAGAAACTCCTCTCCTCTTACCTGAAGTATCCAATGATGAAGATGGCCACTAGCAGAGAGCTGAAGGAAACAGCATAGCCGATGGTATACATGACATACAGCCGCTCAAAGAAGTCTTGCTGTGAACACAAAGAGAAGCAATAACGATACAGTTTAAGAGCCATTCAGTCAGATACACAGCCATGAATCACAGCTGCCTGGTTGAACAGGATGCTTCTATGAGAGCAAGACAATGTTCACCTTTCATGTTTTAGGGATCTAATTATTTTGTATTTGCGTTTTTGACAGGATGAAGGTGCCAAGAATATCACAGTTGAAGCTTACTGAAGCAAATGCCGCCATTGACAAATCAAAGAATGGATCAGTAACCTGCTCTCAGATCTGTAACCATGTCAGTGTGTGTTTTCTCTGAAGTTAATTAAAACAGAAAAAGGTTAAAGTTATAAAGTCAGAATATAGCAGCTTTAAATCCTTAATCTCTGACAGATGAAGGGCTTTACGAACGCTTGTAAACTGGAGAGAGCATCGAGAGTTTTAACAAAGAACCTATTTGTTTGAAATCTATAATAACTTCAGCTTAAACCTGAGATAACTTCATCTTTATCTGAGCGACGCTTGGTCAGGCTCAGAGGAGCCAGAAGAATCAGTTGATAGCACAAACAAAAGATGCATTCAGCTCTATTTTCTGAGAGCAACCCTTTTATTTTATATTTTCACAGAGCAGATGATAAGACTCTCTCAAATGATATCAAACAATGAATGGGTTGAATAGAAAAAGGTGGTAACACTTTACTTAAAGTCCACAGTGCACCACAAATCTGTTATTATTTATATTACTTTACCTCATTTTATATTCTATTTTATATTACTCCTTTAAAATCCTATTTATACAATAAGTGGTCTTTTTATATAGCATTTCTTCTCTTAATGCCTTTTATTCTTCAGTAACACACTTTGAATTGGCTTGTTGTTGAAAGGTACTATACAAATAGACTTGCCTTGCCTTTCCTAAAGTGTAATAATAATAATAATAATAATAATAATAATAATAATAATAATAATAATACAGTATTCTCTGTAATAATCTTTTTTTGCCAGATGTATTGGTGGCTTCTTTGTATATATTATAGTGAACTGTGAGCCTAGTTTTCCTCCATTTTCTTTCAGCTGCCTGACAGATTCTCTTGATCTCATTAACACTATTATAGTGTAACCATAGGGAGATTCTGTCTGCTTTTTAACCATTAGTGGAGCAAAAGTATTTAAAGCAGATGATAATGCATTGTTGAAATTTTCAACCATGTCATTTTAAGGGCAGTCACAGCTGTATGGCTAAAATGATCTCATAATATATATTTTTTTTAATATTTGATTTGATTTATTGATTGGGACAGTGTGCAGTTTTAAACATATAAGATGCACTGCACTGGAGTTAGCTCGAAGCTAATTTGCATCCGTAGTCCCCCACAATCAAAACATACATCAGCACAACAACAAACAGTACAAAGCAAAAAAAAACAATGTCACACCCTGCCTGGACTTTGTGTGTTTTTTGGTCTCTTTGTGTTTTTGTGTTCTTTGGGGTTTCCTGGTTCGCACTTCTGTTTAGTCCTTCTGGTCATGTGGGTTTTCTTGTTGTATTTGGGTGGTGGGTTTGGACTGCCTTTTGTTGTTTGGCCTGGCGTATTGTGTACTTGGGTTTGGGTTCATGGTGGTTCTTGGACGGGTTGGTGTGGGTTGTGTTTCCCTTGTGAGTTCATGTGCTCTTCCTCACCTGCCCTGCTTCACCCTCGTTAGCCCTGCTCTGCTCTGCGTCTTCCCCACACCTGCCCTGTATCAGTCTCGTCAGCCCTGCCCTGCTTCCTGTGTTTCCTCAGCCAATCACTCCCAGCCTGCCCTTTGTTGCCCATTCCCTGATTAGTTTAGTCTGTATTTAAGGTCTGGTTTTGAGTTGAGTCTTTGTTGGATCATTTGTTTTGTTTCGTTCTGTTCAGCTCTGTTTGCCTGTTCTTGACCATCCACAATTAAAGGAGATTTTCATCAAATCTGCGTTCCGGCCTCTGCGTTTGGGTCCACTCCTGCTTCCCCAACCTGACAAACAAAACAAAAAAAACAAAACACACAAAAAAAAAAAAACCACACAGAACACACCATACAAAATACAAAGCTACACACAACAGCACATCACATACACCCACAATGTCAATTAAAAATTAATAATGTAAACTAGACTCAGTGGTCACACAGCTGATTGGTCTTGATTTTTTTAGATTTTTGTGGCTTTCACAGAGAAAGCTGACTGCCCAAATGCAGTGCGACGAAATGGTATGGTACAACTTTGTATAGAGAATATTCTGGAGGATCTAAGTCACATAGTGGAGGAGGGGCCAAACCATTTAAAATTTTATAAACTAGGCACAAAGAAAAAAAAACATTGTTTCAGCCTTGTCATCTAGGAATCTCTTTTAAACCAAAAATTCCCTTTTATTCTTTGTTAGGTTAGGTTGGCATCAAAAAACACACAATGATGGTCAATTATTATCAATGTTTAACCCTTTTTGATATTAGCAAGTCTAGAGTGTTACTATGCTGACGAGTGGCTTCATTTACATGTTGGGTGAGTTGAAAGCTGTCCAATAAATTCATAAGCTCCATAGCTTTGGAGCCATTCTTTTTATTAATATGTACAGTCAGGTCTCCATTCAGGATTAACCGGTGATGTGAGATCAGCTCTTAAATTTCCTGTAGAAATAATGATGAATATTTTGGTGGCTGATATAATGTAATGATGGGCACTGATAGAGCAAGATATTCAAAGGATGTAAAATCACCCAGGTCTATGTCATCACACACAAACTGTGTAGAGAAAATGGCTATAATCCCTCCTCCTTTGTCTGACTGATTGATAAAAGGTATAGTTTGGAGGACAAACCTCTATCAGTGTTGCAACACCAGTAGTGCTGTTTAGCCAGGTCTCAATTAAAAAATGTACAATGCAAGTTCTTTTCAGTTATCAAATTAATAACCAAGGATTCGTTAGCCAATGATCTGACATTGAAAAGAGCTAATTCCAGCCATAGAGACTCTGTGATAGGAGACTGGCTGTGGCTGGACATTGACAAATTTAAGATTACTGAGACAGGTACCAGATGGTCTGTGATGGCTAATATCACTGGTATGTTAAAGGGAGTGGCAGGGGTCTGTCTCATCTCCGGTAGACACCTGAGTGGTGATATCTGTGGTTCATGCTGTTTAATAGTTCATCAATTTGAAGAGTTTTAACTAACTCCTTGATTGGTGAGTGTGCTTTATAGTTCCAAAAAATACTGAAGTTGTCAGTAAACTTTATCCCATGGGTAAAGCATGTCGATGTCAGCCGTGTATTCGATTCCTTTTTCAAAGTTGGAATTGGTCCAGAAATGAGTACATCTTGTGATTTATAGTCACTCAGTTTTTCTAGTTGCAGTGAAAAGTCTTTTTTTTTTCAAGATTTCAGAGCCAGTTTTCTTTCACAGAATGTTGAAAGACCCAGTGTGGATAATAACTTTCATATTACTTGGACATGTAGTGAGGATAACTGGCAATAGCCCTGTTAGCTTCTTGACAGATGTTTCATCCATGGTTAGATTCTCAGTCTTTGCCATTTTTACATGCTTGGTTATAGAGTCTCCACAAAAATAGTGCCTGACTTAGGTGAAGAATTAGTAGTGTTTTTTCTGGCCCTCGGATTAGCTTCCCTGTGCTCAGTGGTTTTGGGGCTGTTTCTTAGGCTTTGATTAGCCTTTGTGCGAATGATGTGAACCCCTTCCCTGGGTTCAACATAGTTAGAATTCTCACACTTTTCATTCAGTGTAATAAGAGTTCAGGTGGTGGAGTGAGTATTGACAACATCAGACCAAGTCCGGACTGGAGTTAATGTTTTCGGGCTATCTCCTGTGCAGTGCCAGTGAGCAGCATCATTAGGGAAGGCTGGTGTGGGAGCCTCAGCAGCTAATCCAGTGGTGTAAGAACAAATCCAGGGGACCGTGTTGGCCAAGTCTGTGTTGGGATGCTCTATGTTTGTGTCTGTCTGTTACCATTTGGTAGCTCTGTACCTCGTATATTAGCTGCTACAGAGTTAATGAATTGCTCACTCTCATCTTCTTTTCAAGCTGCGTTATCCTCTCACTCATTTGCTCACAGTCCATGCAGTTTACCAACTTTGTTGGGTTTGGAGACATAGCTTTTATGTTGTCTTTTGATGGTGGGCGGAGCTTGTATGCTGTGGTAGGCTAGGCTAGCAGCTAAGTCTGTGACGGGGCTCTGAAAATTTCCCATGTCCTGAACGTAAACTTTTGCTCCGTTCCGTGTTTCCACTATAGATGCTTTCATTAGCACCAGTGTAACCAGTAATAGCTCTCTTGGAAGAATATTTAGGAAATGAAAGGAGAGAAAAACATGTCTGCACTGCAACACTACCAGAGGCATAAGTGTTACATCATTTTGTATTCAACCCATTAAGTTTTTGATTTTGGTTGAGGGAGTATTTGTCATCTGTTCTTTGAAAATAAAAACATGATTCCCTGGAATGGTGTTAAGAAAACATTTGAATCAAATTAAAAGGAAAAAAAAAAAAACATTAATACATTTTTTTTTGTGAGCAGCAGCATTTATCAACTACACAACAAAGCTGTGTCAAAAAGCCAATCATTCCACTTTATCAATGCCGAGTGTGCCAATTACAATCAAACAACGTTGAAAATCACACCAAACACAAGAAAGTTATATGATGGAGGCTTATGTGTCATTTTATGCATGTGTCTCACAGGAGTCACATAGTTTACTCTTCGTCAAAATTTAAAGAATGCAAACCAAGATGGGGATCCACTTCAGCCCTCCTACATACTTTTAAGAGTCTCAAGAGAAGTCAAGTCAGGCAATCAACTCTCAATTATGTGAAATGTTACCGCAGACAAGTCCATGTTGAGTTGCATGTTCGTTTTCATAACTCAAGTCCAGAACTAGCTGAAACGGTCTCATCTCTGCAACAACGCAACAAGTAGACCTAATCAAGGCCCTCTTGTGATTAAGAGCTGATGTTGAATAAGAAATTAATTCCCTTAGAGAAGCTGATCGCCCCTAGCCTCCTATGTACTTAAATCATGTTCCTCCATCACTATTACCGACTCGGTGACCAATTTATCTCACCACTTAAATATCTTTTATCCATTTGCTTCATAAGTTTCTTCATCGTGTAGTCTTTATACATTTAGCTATAAATAAATGCCCTAAGTTATCAGCAAGATGTTGTCTGTTTGACCTCTGTCTTCTGCTTCCCAAGAACACAATGTATCGGAATGAATTCCAAATATTGGGTATAAGACTGATTAATTTGTTTCTTTATTTATTCCGTTCAATAAGGGTGGTGCCCCTATCCTAACAAGTGCAGATTTAATTTCCAAAAGTAGTCACTATTACATCTTTATCAATTTATCTTCCCAACCTGGGGAAGCTTCTTTTCGTCCATGAGGACGGAAGATAAATCTTTGGTATTTCGATTGCAGACGTAGGAGTTAGGAAAAAAACACTTCAGTGCTTTTTTTTCTGATGAAATAATATAGTTTTTTCCTCCTGAGACCTGTCAAAATTATTCAGATGATGAAACGGATGAAACAGCCTGAGAATGAAAACCACTCCAGCTGAACTGCTAAATACTCGTGTGGTAACGGGTCAAAAGTTGACATTCTACATATTAAGGGGTAACGTTGGGAGCTCCTGGGAGCTTTTCATTTGTTGTGGTAGGATGTGAATGTCAACAAACAGCCAAATTTGCACATTGTGTCCTTACATAACATAAAGCACGTACAGCAACCCAGCATATTCATCTGATTTTATTTCTCAAAGGACATCAAAGAATATTCACAGTCAGCCCCCACATTAGCTTCCCCGAGAGATCCTGTGGGATTTTCAGCTCTTACGGCGGCATACAGTATGCTAACGATCTACATGTTTAACACATGCCTCCATGCATTTGTATGAGTAAAAATTGGATTAGTTAATCAAATCAGCTGCTGCTTACATATTTCACAGCCATACTTACTCTCCCTTCCTCATCAGTGGGCTGAAGAAAACGCAGACACTCCGAATAGTTGGTCCATGTCTTGTTCCAGAGCTCCACAAACACCCAGGAACCGTTGCCATCACACTTCCTGTAAGCATATCCTGTAAACACATATTTTTACATAATTTCGGACATTTACAACACATTTTTATTTCAATTACAGTTTTGGTCATGATTTAAACATTTCATACAGATGGAAAACTATTCACAAGAGGTCTAAATGTCTAACGGTAGACTGTTGTTTTGTTCTGTTCTAGAGTATGGGTGGATCTCATGGGCACTTGCCCACAAGCCTGCCTAAAGCTACATTCACATTACAGGCCTTAAAGCTCAATTGTGAGTTTTTTTAGATACAATCTTTTTGTGTTGATGGTTCACGTTCATGTTTGTAAGTAACGTGTATCCAACTCCAGTGTGAACAATGTTGAGGTCTAAAACTGCCAAGCAAGCGCAGATGTAATAACAGTAGTGTAATCTGTGCAACAGTCAAATCATAAACATGGATGACATTCAGTTAAGATAAGTTCCTTCCAGTTTGGCTGGAATATAAGCCTCTCCATAAATGTCAAATAAATTTAAAACTTCCAAACAAAACTTCCAAAACAAAATAGTGAAGAAAAAAAAATTAACCTTTGTGATTGAAGTCATAGATGTAAGAGGGGCAGGGAACCTTGGTAACCAGCCCAGGGGAGCCATGGGGCCAACAAATAAGACCGTCCCAGTCTGGAGGGCACACCTCGTCTGCAGCAAGTAGGAGATGAAACCAACACACACAAACACACGGTGATCTTGTCAGTCTTTTGTTTTTTGAGGACCAATATTGTAATATTTTAATTTGAGCATATTAATTCACATCGCACTGCAAATTATTCTTTGTGACAGTAAATTAACTTTAACTTCACTCTGGTTTGATCATAATTTGTTATTTGTTCAATTAGATCCCCATTAGTTGCCACCAGGGTAGCAACTATTCTTCAATATGCAACATGTATAAACACTTAACAACAATACCCAAAACCCAAAGTCCTCACACCCACCCAGCACCCCCCAGATTGGTCCCTCACAGAGCCTTCTGAACTTCAAAGCATTATGTTCAATCAGTATATTCAAATGACACATTTCCCAACCATATACAAAAGACAAACATATCTCCAACAATGACAATGATAAGAAGTCTAACAATAAACAGAGAAAACAAAATAAAATAAAATAGAATGAAACAAAACTCTGTTTCCACCAGGAGGGAAAGCATTTAGTCGCAAAATGAAACACATAGAACAGAACTGGGAGGCAACAATAAGACCAAGAGACATACAGTCATACACCAGACTACAGTTGACAGGTCATTCTCAAACTGACAAAAACTATTTCTTCACTTATCTAGAAAGAATCAATTTTTTTAGTTGTTTTCTTAAAAGACACCTTGCTAGTTTTTTAGGGAAAATGATAGCACATTCCATCGAGTGGTAGCTCTGTAAAAGAAAAACCTTGTACAATTTCTGCATTGCACAAGTTCTAGGTGCAGGGACTACTACATAACCTTGTGTTATCTGTCTGGTAGTGTTTCTGTCATTGATATAAGATATCTTTGAGTGTAAACTTTTAGGCTTAGCCATTGTACAAATGTAACGGGAAAAAAACTAGGAGATTGCTTAAAAATCTGTCCTCAACTTTTAGCCAGCAGAGAGCATAATGCATGCCCTCTACACTCGTCCTGGATGAACACTGAAGAGCTAGACGTGCAGCTTTGTTCTGCACAAGTTGGAGACAGAACCAGCGATTGTATAATCTGTCTGATTGAGTGATCAGTCAGGAAATAGGCACACCTCCTGATGACAGACACTGCAATACCCGTTTTGGCTACAATCCTATCAATATGACAAGACCAGATAAGCTGTTCATCCAGGGTGACATCTGGAAGCTTCGCTTCATTCAACTGCTCCAAAGCTAGACCTTTCATTTAGAGGCAGAGAAGCAACTAACTCCTCAATGTATGATTCGAACAAAAGACAATAGACTTTGTTTTAGATACATTTAGCACAAACTCATTTTTTTCTACCCAATTTGACACACATTCAAGTTCACTTTGCAGAACATCATCTAGTTCATTTAGACTGTTAGCGGACTTATACAATGTAGAATCATCAGCTTACATCATCATAGATGGTAAAAATTGAGAAGAGGAGAGGACCAAGGCAGCTACCTTGGGAATTCCCACACTCAAGCTTTCTTGTAGCTGAAAAACTCCCATTAAGGTACACAAACTGCATTCTGTTAGTTAAGTAACTTTTCACCCAGCTGACAGCATTTGCACTGAAACCAGTAATCAGTAATAGTTCATGGTCAATTACATCAAAAGCACCGCTGAAGTCAAGTAAGACAGCACCAACACTTTTTTTTTTTTTTTATCATCTATTTGCCAGTCATCAGTCATCTATGTTAAGGCAGTACAGGTTGAGTGGCCATCTTTATAGGTATGCTGAAACTTTCCGTAAGTTTACTAAGAGTAGGATGAATATTAATCCTGCTGTTCTTAGATATTGGAATTATTTTAGCAATTTATCATGTTTGAGGGAAAACACTTTCCTTCAGGCTAAAGTTAAAAATTCCAATAAATAATTCTTATTAATTAACCATCGAGGTTATCCAGTCCAGATTGTTTATCATTTTTTACTGAGATTAGAAGTGTTTTTTTTTTTACCTCCTCTAGTTGTACTGGTTTGAAGTTAAACCTACCATATTTGTTTTTCCACAATGAATTCATTAATTAATTCTACAAATAGTTCACCATTTGAATTATTCAGAAGTTGTTAAAATTATTAGCAATTTCAAGGTGCTTTGAAATGAATTTGCCACCTGACTCTATGAAGGAAGGGTTATTTGCTTTAAACCTACCTAATAAAAGTATTCCATAATTTCTTCCCATCATGCTTTATTTCATGAATTTTGTTCTGGTAATGAGATCTTTTTTGAGTCTATTCATTTTTGTGACCTTGTTTCTGTGTTCATGATATTTTTTCCATTGAATATTGCAGTGCATTTCATTTCACCCCATTGAGCCATACAAGTTTTAAATTCCTCACTGAACCACAGGGCCAAAGTCTTTGTCACAGTGAATCTTTTTGTTGGTGCACGCTTGTCAGCAATAGTCTGTAAGATCTCCAAGAACAAGTGTAGTGCAATATCTGTGTCTGTACAATAAATTTTTCTTCACAAAAGGCTTCATAAGATCATTGCAGCACAGTCCTTGGCTCAACCTTCAGTAGTTTAGCTTTTCTTGCTATAGCTATTATATTGTGGTCACTAAAACCAACAGAAATAGACACAGAGTCATTAACCGAGATGTCTAAATGTCTTTCTGAAATTACCTCTATAAACTTATGATGCATGCTCACTGGACTTGTCCCTTCATCAGCTGTGAGACAGTTTTGGGTTGATTTGTTTGGTTTTAAAACACCCAGGCACAAAAAAACATGTCTTTCTGATTATCTTTTACATGAAAGTAAATTAAGCCATGCATTACGCATCATTATTCACTATGTTGTTCTTTGCAAATGATTCTGCTATACAGTATACTAACACATGCTTTAATATCTTAAGAACATATTTCATGTCCTACATTGTTTTTTTCAAGCACCCATTCCTTCACCTTTTGCCAAAAAAAGCTAATAAAAAAACTATAAAATATAAAAAGATCAAATTCAGAAAATGTTAGCCTATTTAGAAATTAGCTTATGAACAACTAACTAAAATATGCAACTCTGCTGACTCATCTCCTCTCTGCTCTACCCACAAAATGGCTGTACTTGTGTAAAGAAAACATTGTAAAGTGCCATTATCAAAAACAATGGTCTTTCCATTCAGTCTTTACATTAAAGGTCACATAATGTATCCTACGTCATAGTAAACAGCCATAGCAGCATTTTTAGCCTTTTACATAATGTAACACTGTATCACTTCATTTTGTACCTGAGGTCCCTGGGTCGATGTTGGAGAGGTTCTGGTAGCACTGCAGTTTGATTTCATAAAGGATGTACATCTGCTCCTGTGCAGAGAGAGGACCATCAAACCCCATCTGTGGAGCATAACAAACAAGATCAGATCTGTGACCCTGAATCCACATGTCTAAATCACCTATTTGCCTAAGATTAGCTTTTCAGAAACATTGGGGGCACTATTCCATATACCATCTGCTATAGGCCAGGCCATCATTTATGGCTATCAAGTACTAGAAAGTCACAACAAAAACAAAAACAATGACACAAAGCATTGAGAAACAATAATTTATTACACATTTCTCATGTCTGCACTCATTTAATATTTGTGGTTTTGTAGTTTAGGATTTAAAACTCTGTACTGAATTAAACACTTACAGAGACAATTCTTTATGTTCATGCCTTCATTTATTTTGTTGCTCAGCTAATCCTAATTGGCTACCTTTCCACTTACTTTAAATTCTACTTGTAAAATTCAAAGCACTGCACAAAGCTTTACTTCCAATGTCCTAACCTCCTGTATGCAACGATTTTGTTTTCTGTCTCACAAAGCTGCTTGTGTGGCTATAGATTTTAAATTTGTTGAATAACAAATCAGAAAAATTAATAAATTATTGGTAAATAGGTAAATTGTTGGATGCTAAAACCCCCTTTTAAAAAAAGGTCTGTTGCCAAAACTGCTCCATAAGCCCTTATTGTATCAACATTACTTTCCCCTCTACCATCAAGCCAAAGTCACTTTGTGGATTATAACTTTTCTATCCTTCCATATATTGATCAACAATTTTTGGAGATATTTCTGAGATATTTCTAATTAGTCGTCTCAGTCAGTTAATCGGTATTATGAGCTTTTTCAAAAACAGTTTTCACTTCTTCTAAAAAAGTTGATTAATTCTTCCCTATGCATGAAAGGAATCACTTTAATGCCTTTGCTAATCAAAGATTTTTATACTTCACAAACAATTTATGTGTGTGATTGATGAAGTTTCATCAATCAAGCATCATTTAGGCAATATTGTTTTGCCCAAATTTGGTTTCCTGGTTTAGAAATGAAAACATTTTCTATGGGGATGCCATTTTTGTCTTCAAAACATTTTTTGCTATTCATTTTTTTTTTTGGTTGATTGCTCACTGTGTGAATTCAAATGAGAGTCACTGTGCAGTCAGTTAGAGTCAAAGGATATAAGGTGTGATTTGTTGTGAAATTTAAAAGACCATCTGTGTCTGTGCCAACCCCATCTGTCAAACCATAGTTTAAAGTGGAGGGAAGAACAGAGGGGCTTCTTTATGGAAAGTTGTTTTGCTATCACTATTGACAGTCTTCTAAATTCATTCGTTTTTCAGTCTAAACAACTAAGCCTCAATTTAAGTTGAAAAAGTATGAAGAACTGTCCTGTCGTTTTTTAAATGTATTTATTAAATAGACAGAGTCAGTAAAGCTAGCTTTGATTATATGACTTCCTGGGATTTCCATGTCCATGATCCTCCATCTAAGTTTGTTTTAATATGAGGACACAAGATGCAATCAGCAGCCCCCGTTTGGAAGATGATGTCAGTCGTGTTCTTGTCCACATTCTGACTGAACCATAGAAACCCAGCTTCCAGTGTCTCACAAAGGTAACAATGAACATAATAAACTCTACTCTAAATTCAGGCATCTTCCCCAAAACTTACAATTGCTACTGCAAGGTAAAAACCTATTCTTAAGAAGTCCTGTCATAGCCCTGATGTTAGCCCTTAAAGCAAGACTATGTAACATTTGAAAGAAAAAATGAAACAGTTTTCCTCTTCAAAATCAAGTGCTGAATTCATAAATAACAAAATGAACCCTTGCTCTATTCAGTAGCTGCTCTCAGGGGTTTAGTGAGTCTTACTTGGTTTGGTATGACCAGTAGCATAGATACTTAGGTAGTTCACTGACTTTATGATTCTTTGCTACTTGTGCAACTGTTACAGATGTTGTATCACATCGAAGATAAACATTTCAATTGTTTCATCATTAATTAATCATTAATTTTAAAATCTCATCTCTAATGAAACATCTTGTTTTGCATCTCAGGAACATGCCTGAAGTTAGAGCTATTCTAAATCAAAAACATGTTTGAACATTTGAAACATTCTTTAATAGTATCCACTAGGGGTGTAACGGTACGTGTATTCATTCGGTAAACAACCTCCTAGGTTCGGTAAGCTTCGTGACCCAAACAATAACTGTCAAAATAGTTTTATAATTTATTTACTCTGACATGCGGAACAATAACTTTAGAGCACAAGTTCCACCCGGAACGTTTTGGCGGTGCACCACTTAGCTGTAGCATGCTCATGGATGTATGCTAGCCAGCTTACCCAAGTTAGCCTGGTTAGCCACGCTCATGCATTGTCGCTGCCGTCGGAATGACAAACACAAATTAGAGACCCGAGCATGAAGATCCTCCCATGACATTGAGAACCACTGTATGGGAGCATTATGGTTTCCCTGTGAAGTTCGATTTATGATCATTCAGAGTTGGTTCTTATGATGAGTTGTGTCTATAGTTGTTCTGAATGGCTGGAGTGAAGTAACATACCAAACGGTGACCCCAAAACCGAGGTATATAAGCCTATCGAACCAAGAATTTTGTGTATCTTTACATCCCAACTACCCACTTTGTCATCACAGGCAAGAATGTTGCAGCAAGTGTTTTGAATTATACTTAAAGACTTTCTTAAATTATACTTAAACAAGAGTATACAGTCACGCTAGTGGCTCTGTGAGGCTTTATTTAGCCATAGCAGTGCTTTTAGCTAAATGCTAATATGCTCACAATGACATTGCAGGTATCATTTTTACCATGATCCCCATTTTAGTTTAGCATGTAAGCATAGTAAAGTTTCCTAATTAGCACTAAACACAAAGAACAGCTAAGTTTTACTAGTAGGCCATTTGGTCATAAACCAAATTATTGGAAAAAGTCTGATTTGGACCAGCTGGTGGCTCTAAAGGAAAAGTCAGGGGATCACCAAAGTCATTAAGGTTCATCCTCTGGGTACATTGAAGGTTTTTGATAGTTTTTAATATTGGAGTCTGGACCAAAGAGATGGACCAAACAAGAGACCTGGCAATGCCTAAAGCCATGCTAGCAGCATGGCTTTAGGCATTGCCAATTCCCTGCATCTTAGTTTCTGATAACGGTGGCACAGGTAGTTCAGCTGTCAGTCGGCTTTAACAGGCCTGTAGTGACTTCTGCTGAGTATCTGCACTGTCTAAATAATAATAAAGGCAGTGTTTTCCCTCTGTATGTTCTCTTAAACTGGTAAATATTAATAAAAACCTGCATTCTGCATAAATACTATGTTCAGATCAGTCCTGCTCAGCAAACTGCTGCTGAACATTTTATTTATTAATTTGTTGATATTCTGATTGTAAATTAATTATATAATAACCCACATTATGATTAGTATGTCTTTTAAACTGTAGAAAGTATTTATGAGTTTTAGGGAAAGTAGAAATTATATAAACACATCTCAAATCAAACTGTAGTTAGGATTTTCAGTCTCACAAGTGACTAAATGAAAATGATGATGAACAATTAAAATGTGTTTCTTGCTGACAGACTCTCCTCCTCTCCCTGTCTATAATTGTATCCATGATAAAGGTTAATGGGGGAGACGACAGATCACGAAAAGAAAAATCCTTCTAATCAATGAAGAAAATTGTTTTTGTTTTTTTATTCATCATAATTAACACAGATCAACCATTTTTAATTAGACAGTGAATGAAAAAACACATCATTTTCGAGTATTGCACTTGCATTGTATCTGTTATTTGTCTCTCCACTGCAGTATAAAACAGCTGTGATGTCAGTCTGATCAGCTGCAGCATCCAATCACTAACAGAATTCCAATAAAGATGTGTTTGCTAGTAAAAAGACTTCCTGTCGGCCTCATATATCCTCGCTCAAGACTCCTCGGGGGGATCTCTCCTTGCACTTCGATCCTCGGCCTTCATGGTGGCGGACTAGAATGATTTCAAAGTCAAGCGAAGATCGAACAGCGAGGAATGGCTAACATGTCTCCTCACTTCTCTCACTCACATCTCCTCCTCACGTCTTAGCTCTTCCCAGCCAGGATGTGAGAGAGAGATGTGAGGAAGAGACGCAAGGGTGAAGGAATTTAATTCACAGCAACTACTCATGATGAACAGCACCTCAACAGCCAAATATGTAGAAATCACCAATCAATATGTATAAATTATTAAATAAAAGTTTAAACTTAAAATTCATGTACAATTAATTAACACTTGAAACTGTTACTTAATCATTTCTACATAGTGATAGCTGGAAGGAAAACACCTGATAACTGCGCCAATTATTATCAATTGATTATAGATCTATATCATTGTCTGTCTGTCACAGAGAAAGATACAAATACACAATTTAAATCTGTTAATTACTGAAAGCAACTATAAACAGCTGTAGCCTGCAGAATATGTCTAAATAAAATGCTGCTTATTTAGTTTGGGAAAGTCTGACATCCCTTTCGGGCTCAGGATGATTTTATGGGAGACACGCAGCTGTGCAGCGTCATATTTTCCTGAAGGAGCAGAGACGTACTGAAACAGAAAAGAAAGGAGAAGCCTCTCGGCTTATGAAGAACAAAAATAAAGTTACAAGAGTGTTTTTTGTGATTGAGTCATAATTCTGTAATTTTTATTTTATGAATAAAGATGATCAGCTGCTCTTGGTGCCGTCATTCCTGTTCCACAGGTAGTTCTCCCGATCCGCTGTAATACAACAACAACACAACAACAGCTCGACTGTTTACTGTCCCATCAGATCAGTTGACCAATTAGTAAACACCTGTAGTTCCTCACTCCTCGTCTCCTCTAGGTGCATTTAAGGGACTAGAAGATCCCTTAAACCCTCCATGAGGGTGGAAGGAGATCGATTTACGGGTCACGGTTGGAGGAGGGAGGAAAGAAGACACAAGGAAGCATAGACATAGCATAATGAAAAGCACCCATCGTCTCACAGCACAAACCAAGACAGCTTGATGACATCATTAGACTTATTTTCTCAGACTTGAACAAATGCTTTCAGAGCCATAGAAGACATTAAACAACTGTGAGTAATACTCCCTTTGATTTGTAAAATTAGTGAAATCCCCTTCCAATGAATACCAGAAGACACTGTAAGATAACCAATCAAGACCAATCACATGTACAACAACATGGCAAATTCACCTTTTCAGGATATTAACCTGATTAGGACTGCCTGTTAAATCCATATTTTACTTTGTCTGGTTTTCTATGCCTTGCTTCTCATCATCACTGACAGTAATCACTCCTTTCTAATCTTTTCTGTTATCTACGTTGTAATTGACCTCCATATATAGAAGAATATGTTTCATTATAAGTCCAAGCAACAGTAAGATCCACTGCTGCCTTTCTCATCTTTTAATCACTTTCTTTTTCACACGAGACCACTTTGTGAAGTTTCTTTTTGTTATTAAGCCCTTAAATTGTGGAATACCTTGGCACTTTATTTAGAGTGTACCCTGAGTGTCGGCAAGAGCAGCAGTGCAAGATGACTCACAGGCAGGAAACCAGGCCTGGAGTGGAACTGACAATGAGCAGGGAGAGCACTTCAGTGGAGGCCACAATATCAAAGGTAGAGGAAAGACAACTGCAGATATGCCCTTGTGGCAGGAAGAAGGTGCCTTAGGCCGTTTTCAGACCAAATCAGACGGTGTGGCCCACCGCCGCAGGGTTGAACGGAGGGGTGTGGGCGTGTTTATTTGTGCTCTCGAAAGTAACCCCTGTGAAACAGAAAATAAGAAAATAACGTTTAATTGATCTGATTCGCAGACTTTCTCACTACCAGCGCTCCCTCTCTGCATTCACTCTCCAGCTTGCTGGACCACAGCTGCTCTCTCTCTCCCACCGCTGGTGCTCTCAGCTCTCTCTCTCTTTTTCTCTTGTCTTTTTTATAATGAGTCGGGAAGCAGACAGCAAAGTCCACCTTAATTTTTAATGTTATCCTAGTAACATCTTTTACTCCCTCTTGGCAGGGATTTAGAGCTCTGATCAGTCTGATCTCCAGCTGTGATTAGCCACCGCAGCCTTCAGCTGCTGTGATGTCGGGTTGCATTTCTCCAAAAGTTGACTCTGGCTCAACTTTCCAGCCACAGCCTGGTGCGGCGCCGTTGCAGCCAAAACGCCTGCAGCTGAAACGCACTACCCACCTTCAAATGAATAGGAAGACTGGCGTTTTCACCGCACCACCTGATTTGGTCTGAATACAGCCTTACAGTGACGGTCGAGAGGGTACTGCATTGATCAGTGCTTCCTAAGAAGTCAATCAAATCTGTCAGGTAAAGTCCAGTGACAGGCTACCGCCCAAAGTTTGCAGGATATCAGTATCCCTGCAACTGAGGAGAAGGCAGAAGATAGCACCGAACAGCAGCTCCAGGAGAGTGGTGAGAGGAAGGAGGAAGGATAGAGGAGTGATGGGCAGAAACCCCCAAAGTGAATTTATCTAGGGCTAGTGAGAAGGACTTATGGGATCAGATATGTTTGTGAGAGTAAGAAAAAGGTAGTTTTAGCAGAAGCAAAGTTTCAGCAGCAACAGGAGATCGGTGGGCTCATCCAAAACAGGAGGCATTTTCAGGCCTGCGCTTTTTAGTCCTGTCAAATTGGACTCTGGTTCATTCTTCCCCATGGTGTGATTTGTATGGGCAGGTCTGAACACAGCAATCATACTTAATATTTTTGAGCTAAACAGGGAGGACTGGGGGAGTTAATGGGGTCTAGGGGGAATAATGCACTGGATGACTCCCCACATGAACAACAACTAAATAACTGTTTCCTGGAAGGCAGGGATGAGAAAATTAACTACCAGGTACACCAAAATTGCGTAGGCTGGGACAGGCGATGTCCATCACTCACACAAGATCATGCTTCATGAGAATACCAGAGAAAAAAGAGCAGCAGAGCAAAACTTAACAGAATGACAAGCTTCAGCTGGCACAGCTTCAATCTCTGCGAGGACCGAACAGAGGGAGAGGCAGAGGGCACAGCGGTCCCCAAATCCTCCAAAAGTCAGTGGTAGATACTGTACATTAATACAGTGTACTGAGGAAGGAGTTAGAGTCACCACTGTACATGTACCGATGGGACCTGTTACCCTCAGGGCCCAAGTCAGTAACCTCAAAAACTGCTTGAGACAGAGCACATGTTCATGTAGGATTTACACTGCACAGCCACAGTTAGTGAAGGAGCAGACACAGAGTCTATTTAAAAGCCTATTTAAAAAAAAAAAAAAAAGAAAGGAGAAGGCTAGACAATCCAGTGTCCCAGTATACCCAGGCTCTCAGTTTCAGTTTGCTTTCACATTTAAGGGTAAAACTTGGACTTGATCCTGGTTGTCGATAGGGGTTCAAGTCCCCCTATTTTTATTCTGAGGCATTACTTGTAAACCTTGAGAAGTTGCACTTACAAGCAGGAAGTGCATGTGTACAATATATTGACGATTTGATGATGAACGGCCTGTTAAGTCAACACAGTAGCCTTATTGCAAAAACTAGCAGAGTAGGGCCACAAGGCCAGTCTGTCTCAACTGCAGTTGTCCAGGAAAATGTAACTTTCCTTGGTCAAGAGATTTTTTTTAAAAAGTGGTAAAACACTGAGCTTAAAACAAGTGAAAGCCATCCTCAAAATTCCTAAACCACGTACCAAAAGACAATACATTTCAATTTTTAGGGATAACAGGCTACTGTAGATAGTGGATCTATGATTATGTATCCCTGGAGGCTACACTTGACTGAAACCAACTGGCAATGCGACATGGACAGAAGACGCTGACACAGTATTCACCCGACTAAAACAGACTCCACCTGCCACACTTACACTGGGCCTATTAGACCCGAACAGTTAATTTACGTAGACTGTAAATGAGACAGGAGATTTTATGACATCTGTATTGCTACAAGAACATGCCAGAAAACAGTAACAGGTAGCATATTTTTCCTCAAAATTAGACAGTGTATCATCAGGTCTGCCTCTCTGTTTGAGAGCAGTAGCTGCAATAGGAAAAGCGATAATTGCTTCATGTGATATTGTGGGATATCAGACAGTTACGCTGCTGGAGCAAAACAAAACAGCTTATTTGTCTCCAGCATGTTGGCTGAGATACAGTAACATTTTTTTTTTTGCTTTGCTTAAGGTCAAATGTTACATAGCACTAAATACTGCTACTCTGCACCCCACCACAGCTTCCAGACACACACTGCACAAGCAGCCGCACTATGTACTTTAGCCAGAGTTTGCATTTTAGCAGAAGTAAAAACATTAACTGTTTTTATTGATCCTGTTTTACTAGATAATGTTCGAGAGGATGCAGCAGCCAAACGCGCAGCAACTCTAACTACATTGTCTTTGCAGATACAGAAACGACACCTGAAAATTTCACAGATCTAAAGGGCAGAACAATGGAAATTGGCAGAAAACCAAGATGGCATCTGGATAGGTCCTAATGGCAATCTATGCCTACCTAAATATGTTTTCCTTCTATGCTAAATTGACATGTGGTGTGGCTCATGTGTCAAAGGGGGTATCGTTATCTATGCTGAAGAGACCATTTACTTCATTAAGGAGGTCAAAAGATCAAAAATGCTTTTATGAGGATGACTGATATTTGAATTTGATGAAATGATGAGACAGGACTCATATAGATAAAAGCACTGCCATTAGTGTTAATGGCCATGAAGGGAAGGGCCAAAACATTTTTGGTCTGTCACCATTTGAATTCTAACTGGCAGACCTATGAACACAGCAATGGCCCTCCCCTGAGAAAAGCAAATCATTTGATCAAACCTCCTAGGAGATGTAATGCTTAATTACTGTGTGCACTTAGCCAAAATGTTGAGCTCCATTCATGCACAGGTGAAAGCAGCAATCCTGTAGCTGACAGAGGGCCAGCTGCATAATCTGAAACAAGAAGACTGGGTGCTGATAAAGGACATGAAAATGAAGAACTGGAGGAAGCCTAGATGGACGGGACCCCATCAGGTGATGGGGGTTTGTCTGCGGACTGCGTAATTTGTAGCAAGGGGCATTACTTGTAGTTGTCCAAGTCACACAGAACCACACAAAAAAAGATGTCAAAAGATGTTGTCGGTAAGATGGCAGATCATGTAGAGACAGTGGTGAGAATATTTCCCCAAGATAACCATTTAAATCGTTCCCATTCTCCTTTCCACAAAGTTAGGTTGTAAGAAATAGGTAATACATGAAAAGTGCAAAGCAAGAATCACCTTTGTAGTTCCTCCCTACACGTTACATGCTGTGCTGTCTCTGTGTTATGGGTGAATAAATAAGTAGAGGTCTGTTCACACATTGGTAATGCACTCAATTTAGCTCAGTAGTCAGCGCAGTAGTCTATGATTTGGAAGACTCGAGTTCAAGAACCAGGGTGAGGATCTCCTTCGTAAGATAGTTTATTCATAAATGCTTATTTTAACACTTTTAACACTCCTAAAATGAAAAGTGCAATAAAAACAAAAACTATTTCCACTTTTATTCAAAGACAAATACAAATATAAATAATTTTGCTGCCTCAACAAATACAGATACAAATACAAATACTAGGCTCTCTGCACATCCCTACTGAACACCTGCGGCTGGAAGATCCTCTCCCTTTTTTTCCTCTGAAAGCAACAACGCTGAGGAGTACTATGAGAGCCTGAGTGAGCTGAGGCAGAAAGGCTATGAAGATACGCAGGAGAGAGTCAAAAGACTCATGCAAGAGGTGAATAACTAATCTATCCAATAAGTACATAGGATATTAAGCTTTTGGTACTTGAAGATGTGAGTTTATATAAGCGTATACAGTACAAATACTTAAAAAGGACAGGTTCACAACTTTTTAAGTCTGTCTTAAAACAATAGTCAGGTGCTCAAATTAACATTGAAATAGGTTCTTCTTGCCATAATCATCCCCCCTGTTCATACTGACCATTAGAAGATCCCTTCATAATGCACTTACAGGGTAAATCTTAAGCCTATTCTGTAAGATCTGAACCTACGTTTTACACATGACCCCTTCTGTTCTTTTGACATCAGATGTGGTGAACTGTAATGCATTTCAGGGGAGTATAGAAGGACCTACAGAACTCTGTATCTAATCTCCTGTTGCATTCAGTGCAATTCTCTTTACAAAGGCTTTGAAGGCTACAGGGGATGTAAGCAGAGAGGAAAACTGTAAGGATTCTACTCTGAAAATGATCTTGCAGGATACTGTAGCATTGACTGTTTTGATTCTGATTATGTGGCTGAAGGCACTTTCTGAGTAACCTCTCCAACTCTACCATCAATGGGTTCATCATTATTGCACAAGTTCCCAAATATGTCCTGAATATATTAATTACAGGGAAATGTATATAAAATGATGCACAAGAAATCTGATTTTCTATTTGATGTAATGCTGAATCCATAAAACAATGGCATCTTGACTTTGAATATTTCATTATACTATGAACATTCACATGTTCAGCGAACATCACAAATTAAAATCTAATATTGTAGGAGCATCGGTTAGTAGATTTTTCCTTGAAGAGGTATCTAAGCTGAGTAACCTGGAAATTGTTTGATATAAACAGCATTATCAGTGTGGTGTAGCTTCAATGAAGTGCTACAACCAGCAAGACACATAATGTGACCTTTTTATACAACAGAATATGTGATATTTTCATACAGTGTGGAAAAGTGTTGAGACAGAGAATCAACAGTTGCCACAAACAAGGGAGAAGAAAGAAAAAAGAAGTAATGAGCACCTCAGTGCTCCACAATTGAGCAATAATAAATGCCCCAGGCTCTGAGAAAGAGTCTGGTGGTCCAGAAATACAGTGATATTCCAGCATTCAAACACTGTGTTTTTAAACAACGATTTGAGAGGACTATTTTTTTCATAAGAGACTTGAATGTGACATATACAAATGAAATATATGACTCACCAATAGGGGTGCAAGTGATTGTACACACTTTGATATACAGTGGTCTAGGTAAAGTGAGCAACATCAACAACCCCCAAGCACCTGCTTGTTTTGAAGAACACTCACTCAAAGGTGTTATTACAATAACTGAGTTTAAAGTGGGGTTTACTATTTGGTCCACACATCCCTGCACAGAATTAACAGAGTTACTAGATACTGCTAAATTTAAAAAACAGATTGATACAACCTTTAGGTTGTACAAATAAGAGTCACAGCTAAAATAGAAGGGGCAACAGATAAGAACATTTTGGTTTAACACTGACTCGTAATACTGTGAGGACAATGCCTGACAACAGACTCTGGCATCCTTTCAGGATGACAGGCTGTGGTCTCAGGGGAACAAAATGTTGTCTTATGATCTTAGTCCTTGCAATTCCTGTCCCAGTTGTATTGATTCTTGAAACAAAAAAAGAGTGCCAATGTCAGTATAACTGCTCTCCCCTGTTTTCATCTCTGACAAGACCCTAAACCACTGATCATGATCATACTCCTGTTACCCATTGCTATTTTTGTCATTACCTGTTTGATCTGCAAACAATGCGCTAAAGCCATTGTTAATGATACACAAATTGACAGACTGACAGAGTGGGGTTCCCCTATCCTTTGAGTGTTCAATTTTATGGTTGATTAAGAATAATCAAAAGGGGGGATTGTGAGGGAAATTGCACATACAACACATACAATCAAGTTTGAATATCTTTAATTGCACATCTGCTTATACAGTTAATTTTTACTATGTAATCATGTTTAATTTTCACTATGTTTGATTATTCTGGGTCTTAGGCATATACTCTCTAACTGAGAGAGCTTCTGCTGGGAAAGATGCCTTAGCCACTGAGAGTGTGAACAAAGAATGACTGATTCAGAAAATCCAAGGCTAAAGGAATAGGCAAGAAAATGTGAGAAGGTGTCCAGTATGCTGCTCTCAGCAGATGCAAAATGTATCCAAGGCTTCTCAGCAGCTGCAAGAAGTTCCCCATGAAAGAGAAACATGATAAGTTACAGACAATGGACTAGCTTTAGTTTTTAATTACTTCTGAGAATGATGAAATGATTTGTAGCTTTCATGCATGATTCACTCTGCCTCTTCGCTCTCTGTCTAACACAGACACTGAGCCCGTTTTCACACATGATGGTCTGAGCTTTAGTAAAGTGTTACAATATTGTAAGAGATCTTTGTCTCTTTCCTCTTAGTCAGAGTGGAATTGCAAAATTGCCATGTCACCCTGTATGGAAATGGGATTTTGGAGCTGCCTATGACCAGTTTAACAGAGGAGTATTTAAATGTGCAAAGGCAAGACCGGAGATCATGATTTCAGAGTCTAGGGAAGCACCAACAATCTCAGCAGGGAGGAAGTGGAACCAAGGGAGGCAGTTCTACAGTTTCAGGCAGCACTTACACATAGGGATGTTGTAGGGCAGGTACAGCAAGACAGCAATAGCTGTAGGCAGGAGGAAACTGGTTGTAGAGGAGATTCAGAGGCAAGAGGAGGCTGCAAAATGTGGATAAACTGTCTGCAAAGCAGAGCCAGCAGGTGAGTTGGTAAAAATGTAGAAAAGAAAAAACATAGCTTGAGGGAGGTGTGGGGCATGAAGGCAAGTTTGATTAGATTCATGCTAGGAGCAACTTATAATGGACTTCCATCTCCCCCCAAATATTAGTAAATGGATAGGCAAAGACCTGACATGTAATTTGTGTTCAGGTATAGCTCCACTTCAGTACAGTCAGCAATATACCTGACGACATAATCAGTAAGTGACATCAATAAGTTCTTGAGTGCTGAAGCAGTAGCCATTGAGAGCAAGCACTTAGAATTAAATTCATCAAACTTAAAATGGACAAAAGAATTCCGTTTGTTTGTGAGGGTGAACAGGTCAGACATTAAGTAATTTTGAACAGGTATGATGCAGGGCAGCTAGAGGCAGGGAGCGACTGGAAAATGAGAGGTTTAGGGAAAACAGCCTATAGTTCTTCTGGAGCTGGCAGTACCATGGGAGGATGCAGTAGAAATTGCAGAATAGAAATTACAGAAAATAGGAGGAAAAAAGGTATAAAGAGTTGGCAGCAGATGCAGAGAAGTGTGGTTGGAAACCTAATGTCCACCCAGTGGAGGTTGGCTGTTGGGGTTTTGTTGGCAGATAAATTTTGTTAGCTGTTAGCTGAATTGGTATAATAGAGCAGGGCCTAAAGCAGACAGTAAAAAACATAGCAGATATTGAAGCCAGCCCCAGTGAATGGCTGTGGGTTAGAAGAAAGGCACAATGGGTGTTCCACTAGGGTCAGTGTTAGGTCCCCTATTATTTAGCCTATATATTAATCATTCACCTCAACAGTGTCATGATGTGAATTGCAAATGTATGCAGATGACACTGTTGTATGCACACATGCAAAAACAGATGAGTTAGCAGCTGCTAAGGTAATAATTGTGTTGGAAAGGATCACACATTGGCTTGATCAATCATGTCTGAGTTTAAATGTTAAGACAAAAGTTGTGTTTTTCTCTAAAACTATGGGTAGGTGTCCCGTGTGTTTTTTGCTTTGTACTGTGATATTATTGTACTGTTATATGTTTTAATTGTGACCTGCCGAAGGGACTGCAGATGAAAATTAGCTGGTGCAGTACATCAAATGGTAACATTTATGTTTAACAATGTACATGGTCCCAATAAATAAATGAATACATAAATAAATAAATAATCTTTGCATAAGAGGTGATATAGAAATGTATTATTAGAAGTAGTAGTTAATTATATAGCAGACCAACAAACCCACACTGCTTTTTCTTATTAACAAATGCAAAGAAAGTTAGAGATTGGTTTTTGTTTTGTTTTTATTCAGACCCATTCTGAGGTAGGATTTACTTAAATGCTAGAATACAGAACATTTTGTCAGTGCCTGAGGCCAAAAGTTCAAACTGTAATACCAAACATCACAAGTCTCCCTTGTTACCACAAGTAAGAGGAGAGAGCCTGTACCACCCCCAGATTTGTTAGTAGGCATTGGCTCTAAGTTCACCACCTCTACTTGTCTGTAGCAGTGGCAATTATTCCGGGTATTTAGAATATATTACACACACTGAAAATTTGAATAAATACATTAATATGGATTCATTCTGTCTCATAACCTGACGACCTGTTGAGGAGAACATTTTATTTATAATACCAAGTCGTTTATAGAACCAAAACAGGCCAATTAGGCATAATGAATGTCTATGATGGATTGTATTACCATTGTTGAGATGCTTTTAAGAGTGGGTGTGCAGCAGACACAATGCAAGATGTTTTCTGAAGAGTCTGCCATTTCCAAGGTTCTCATGTGTTAATTATGGTAAATTAATTTCAATGGCATCTCCCAGTTTCATGAGGACCAGAACTGTTGTGGCAATGAACGTTGGACTAATATTGGATTTATGCCTGAACATATTAAAATTAAATTGACTGGATTTGATTTCTATTTATTATTGTAATATCTCTGTCAAAAGATTTCCAGTCAAATATCCTTTGAAATGAAATGCAAGTTTTTTTTTTATCAACATAATGAGGAAACATTTTCAATGAACCAATCAGCAAAGTTGAAAAATATTCATAGTAAACATATCTGCAAAGCTTTTACTGTTACTCACAATCTTCACCTAACAATCTTTCCCTGACTGTTATTGTAGCCTATTCCTAACTTATGGCTATATCTAACAACACATTACGTCTATACCATACCACAAATCATACTTATACCTAGCCACACTTTATGCTTATACCTGACCACACATTGCACAAACCCCACTGTCCGATATCAAGGTATATACAGTATACATTTATTCTGCAGCATGACAATGACCCCAAACATACAACCAGAGTCATAAAGAACTATCTTCAGTGACAAGGAGATCAAGAAGTCCTGAGTCTATTTCTGGAGTCTTTAAAGACTTTTCTAACCATCTGGATAAAAATAATATCCATTTGCTTCACAATAAAAATAGTTTTAACCTCTCTCCCATGTTGTGCCTCTTTTCCCTATCCAAACAAAAACATGGAAATGGCATATCTCCTTGCTCAATTTGTACAGTTTAAAAATGTATTGTCAGTTATATTGATTAGTATATTTCAATACTTTATATTTTCATACAAAATATGCATTAATATTTTGCATTTGTTTTAGAGCAAGCATATAGAGTCTATAGAGAAAATAGAGTCCCAACTTGGGTTAAAGCTTCTTTTTAAAAGAAACCGAGAATATTTATTTATCCTCCTCTTTCACTGAGAATTCTACAATCTTTCATGTGTAAATATTAAAATTCCTGCAGCAAAACAAACCACAGATATTATTTCAAGTGGTGAAGGTGCTGATCTTACCCATGTCTGTCCTTTCAGATATGAGCTGAGAGTCTAATTTTAGAAGCATACCCTCCCAAGTCACCTCATCTCCTGTGCTATTGCATCATATAAGAAAAGCTAAATCAAACATTTGTGCATGTAGTCTGCACGGTCAACAAGGAATTGTTTATTAGCAGTTAGTTTAAAAGGATTAACATCAGAAAATGATTCTAAATCAGATGAGACAAACATCTAGGACATTATTTCATATGAGCTACTGTAGGACACATTGCAGCCTTTTTTCTTTGATTTCATGGATCAAACAACCCTTCTTTAATCTCATATTGAAGAGGTGAGTGAATTCCACAGAGACATGGAGAGTTGCCTCACCCCTGGACCCCCACACTGACCTCTTTGCCAAGGGGGGTGTGACAACATGACACTGACCAAAGTTAAACACTGTGACAAAATGGAAATTATACAGACCCCCTGAGAGACCATTTCTGCCCAATAACTAAATTATGACCTCAACTAAAAGCATAAATTAACTTTGGGGTCATTCAAACCAGGAGAAAGGACCAATAACACCCATGGACAGAAAACCCTGCTCCTTATCTACATAAACCAGAGTCATAAACTCTAATTCCTGAAAGACATTCATTGAGTTTCTCTGCAAATCTGAGCCAAATCTGAATTTTTGTGAATTAAATGTCTAATTATTATGTAAATCATATCATGTTGTTTGTTATAAAAATTCATGAAGAACTGTTTAATTTTGATAACTATGCTACAATCTATTAGGGAGATATTATTTTTTTGATTTTATTACATTTTTTACTACATGTGACAATACTGCCCCCTGTTGATAGGTTAGAACTTCATATTGAATTTTAAATGTTAAAGAGTTAGTGTTTATATTGTAACTATGCAATGGTATTTTAAAATCACCAAAGTCTTTAACTTTTCCTCTATTAACCTTATAGAAAATCATATTTTAATAGTTAAATTAGATTGAATGAATGAAGTTGTATTATATAGTTGTTTTGAATGAATTAAGTTTTCTGAAGTTACAGGAATGTAAGAATATAATGTGTGAAGAATTTCAGGTTAAGTGTTTTCTTGTATTATGACATAAAAGTCATATTGAGTGTTTGAGCTGAGACATAATTCCTCAGTTAAGACCTCTCTTTTCTTTGTTTTTTGACCAAGAATATGTGTATTTTTATCTTTCATTGAGACAAGTTCAGTTTGTTTTTATTTTATTTGTAACATTAAGTCTTATGCTTCCACAGTATTTCATTTTTTGAAGTTTACACCACTACTGAATAAAGATTTGAGCGTAGTCAAGAAAGTTTATTCAGCACTCAACTATCATTACAAGAAGCCAGCCAAAGCCTGAATCCTCAACGTCGCTTTGAAGAAGACAGCAACACTTAAACTGGATCTCGCCCTACCTGCTGAGAGCAGTACAGCCAAACTGGGAGTTAAGCCGACAGAAAGACTTTCACAGCGCAGCCTGAAACACAGCTTGACTCCTCTTCACTGGTGGTTCAACATTGCTGGACTGCAAAAACTCAATATGGCCACACCGCCCAAGCTGTACAACTACAGAATAACTCCAGATTATGCCAAAACAATGCCGTACCTGCCGAGATGACATCTCTGTAGCAACAAAACTCATCACCAGTAAGGCATAACATGGCTTTGTGATCAACCCTTGATCACAAAACCATGCTAACTCAATATCTTTAGAGAAGTTGAGTTAGCTTTTCCTTAGCATTCCCCATTGTAATACATTAGCCTTG
Source organism: Thunnus maccoyii (assembly GCF_910596095.1). Taxonomy (NCBI): domain Eukaryota; kingdom Metazoa; phylum Chordata; class Actinopteri; order Scombriformes; family Scombridae; genus Thunnus; species Thunnus maccoyii. The sequence goes on from NC_056543.1 coordinate 9,818,692, forward strand.
AGTCACACACTTCGAGCCACTATTTCTAAACAATTTATTTTGTTATCATGTATGTGGCTTATTATTCTTTTTCTTTATTATATTATGCTTTATTGAGTATCCTCAAGACGTTTCGCTATTAATAAATGTCTTCATTTATCCTAAGAAGTTATTATTGTGATTTCTTTGAGCACAGCAGATAGAGGGCACTGCTATGAAAAGAACTTATGGTTATAAGACTGATTAATTGACCAAATTGAGCATTTAATTCAGGGTTTAATATTTCCTCCAGACATTAAAGATTACCCTTAAGGAAGTGGTGCCCAGACAAGGTTATATTTTAAAAGTAATAATATTCTTACACTATACATTGTCCCATTTCACAGCCAGCATTCAGCTAGTAGCAATGACTGGTAATGCTAGCACCAACACTACAAAGCCACTTTGGAAATTATTTGCATGATATACGCTCACTTTTGAGATATTAGTTTCTCACTTTGTTAATAAAACCCTGATATTCCTGTCTCAGCACAAGACTCTGACTTTGTAAATTGAAGACAGAAGCTCCCTGCGCTGGATAGAATCCTAAAACTGCACAATCTGTCAAGTTACTTTGACTCTTTCGATTTGTTCAGCAATTCAAAAAGGTCTGGTGTTGTCCCCATTGAATTTAGCCTAGCAGGTGGGATTAAGAGTGTGGAAAATGGATGTATAAAGAGAACTGGATACAGGAAGAGCGCCAGGCTTTGAAGCAAATTTGACATAGCGGCCAAACCATGTAATTATGTCACGTGATGCACACTGGCCCAAAAAGACTTTTTCCCATAGACTTACACTGTGAAAGAGACATCTGTAAATCAGTGGATACATTTTTTTGAGTGTCACAACCCCCGCAAAATGACTTATTTCACTATCATAATTTGATCCGTTCTGAACAATAATACAGATATTGAAACTTTCAAATGGCATGTTTTTCAATTTCCATAAAAAACATTAAGTTACAGTAACTGCCTCTAGCAACCATTACTCTGTAGCTGTAATTAAGGTTCTCCGGACTGCATGTAGGCGAATGTGCACAGGGGTCACTCAGTCACTCTTTTATACTTTCACGTAACATGTTAATGTTTGTTTTCATCTCCATTTTGAAACAACCTCCCGAAAGCAACTGAGTCCAGCAAACAACTTGCGTAGATTCACAGAGACACTTAAATATATTCAAAGAAATGAAGATACCCCGTGCACAGTAATACCTCTCTCTTGGGTGCCAGCGGATGCAGGGCAAAATACAGAAAATCAAAAAAAGTATTTCAGCGCACACCAGGATACTAGGATAGATACTATTGTATTAGGGGATTACATTAAACAAAAGGAGCGAACTACACGTTTCGCATGTTGCTTCATCAGATTTGCTCTGTCACACATAGTTCTCAGTTTTTTTAATGTAATCCCCTGTTAAAATAGTGTCTATCCTAGTATCCTGGTGTGCGCTGAAATACTTTTTTTTTAAATTTTCATTTAAATGTATCTTCAAAGAACCATAATTCCAGTTTATGCCAGCTGTGTTAGCTTTTGTATCTGCAGAAAATGATGTCTGCAGATTTGTCACTATAGCTACTGACTATTTAGGGAACAAACAAAACAAAATAAGCCCACAAGAAGTCATCAAGATGTCAGGCTGAATGAATGAAGTGAACTGACATGGCAGTTAACTCATCCTCCTTCACCAGAGGGAGTAACTACATTATTATTTACATCATTTCTGATATGTTTGCTTGCATTTTAATGGCGGCAATATATATATATATATATATATATATATATATGCTGATATCCATGATGGTACCTCCTCCTCCGATGATGCAGAGGAGGAAGAGGTGCCATCATGGAGGGACAAGCCCCTGGACTGAAGGACAGCACAGAAGCACTGATCATAGCAGCACAAGAACAGGCACATAGTACAACATCAACAGAGGCAGGGATCTACCACATCAGACAGGACCCCAGGTGCAGACTGTGCACAGATGCTCCTGAGACAGTTCAGCACATCATAGCAGGATGTAAGATGCAGGCAGGAACAGCGTACATTGAACACCATAACCAAGTGGCTGGCCTAGTGTACAGGAAGATCTGCACTGAGTATGGGTTGGAGGTCCCAAGGTCACAATGGAAGACACCTCCTAAGGTGGTTGAGAATGACCAAGCCAAGATCCTGTGGGACTTCCAGATCCAGACTTACAAACTGGTAATGGCTAACCAACCGGACATCGTGTTGATTGACAAACAACAGAAGAAGGCAGTAGTGATAGACATAGCAATCCCAAGTGACAGCAACATCAAGAAGAAGGAACACGAGAAGATCGAAAAATACCAAGGGCTGAAAGAGGAGCTAGAAAAGATGTGGGGAGTAAAGGCAACAGTGGTGCCAGTGGTAATAGGAGCACTGGGGGCTGTGACCCACAAACTGGGAGAGTGGGTCCAGCAGATTCCAGGTACAACATCTGAGGTCTCTGTCCAGAAAAACGCAGTCCTAGGAACAGCTAAGATACTGCGCAGAACCCTCAAACTCCCAGTCCTCTTTTTTTTCATTCATTCATGTATTTTTAGTGGTACTATGGCTTAAGGCGCTGTCTGTAGTGCTGATAATGCAGGAGGACCTTCCTAGCACCCAATTCAAAAAAAATAATACAGAAACAACAACTTAACAGGTTGCAATCCGTATTGAACCGTTCTTGATCACGAGTCAGTGACTAATAACCCTGCAAGTCTGGTGAGTCATTTCTCAGGTTTTACTCAGCCAAGGCACTTTTTTGTCCCTCATTACTGTCAACATTCATGGTAAATCATTTTGAATTTTAAAAAAAATGTACCATAATATATTCCCATAACTCATAGGAGCTGCCCGGTTTTACTCATTTTTGATTGGAAACAATGTAAAATCAAGTCAGTTTTATTTTAAATAGGGCCAAATTACAACAGAAGTTATCTCAGGGCACTTTTAACATAGAGCAGGTCTAGACCCTAGCTTTTTAACTCACAGAGACCCAACATTCCCCAATGTGCAAGCACAAGGAAAAGTTCCCCTTTAACGGTAAGAAATTTCGAGTTGAACCGGTCTCTAGGTGGGCGTCTCTGCTTTGAGCGGTTGTGTTGAGAGAGACAGGGGAGCACAGCAGGCCGAAGGTCGGAAAGCACAAAACTCCGGGGAAGATGCCAAGGCAGTAACACGCACGAATGGAAACCATGTAGGCTGTACCACCTGGTGCTGAGGAGACCTGTGGTCTGTAAAGCATGCAGTAAGGGCAGAGGGTGAGACAAATTCAGAGTGGATCGTCAAATCAGGGAAAAAACGCTCCTGAAAAGTCTGGCGATAAACGTAGAGAAACACTCTGGGTCGCATCGATTCTGTGATGATGGATAAAACGTCAGCTGTGGAAAAAGTACAGTGAAATGTGGGCCGTATATCAACAGGTCAGGGGCCAGATGTATAAACACCCACAACCCATGCATACGCCATTTCCCACACATAAACCGGTATTTATAAACACAGAATGTGCGGTGAGAATGTGCGCAACTCACGCAATCTTCAGACCAGTATACTGAGGTTGATGTGAGGAGGTGGAGATGGAATATAAGGTGAGAGACGGAATCTTTTAGTAAAACATTATTTGTTTAGGTTGACAACCAGCTACACCGATTGTGTGATTTGTTTGTGTTTACACAGAGATCTGTAAAATGCCAAAGACGCATTTACAAACGTAATGTTGATTAATTATTTTTATTAGATTCATTTCAACATTCTTTTAATTTACATAGGAGTCGACATTGTATTTTGCTGTTAATATTCTTTTTATCCTTAGTTGTGTCACACTTTGGAAAGTCGATTTAGATATGAGCGCTACAAGCTAATCATTAATTATATTTCTGAGATATCACTGATGTCGATGGTTTACAGGTCCATGTGATGAATTAATGATATGGACGCTATAAAGCGCCGCATGGCCACGCGTAATGGTCGCGCGTAATGACAGCTGTTCTGCTGTTGGAGAACCTCGTCGGTGCAACACAATCTGTGAAACTGCACGTCTAATTTGTTGTTTGTTTCATTGACAGGTGTACAGACTGGTGGAGAAGACAGCGTTGTTGATATGAAAGCAGCCGGTTAAGGGTGGGTCTTCATCCATTTATGGATAATTGTGGGAGTGGAAATGAGGCTCGTGCACGTGCTCCCAGTTCCACACTGACAGATTTATAAAACACAACCATGCGTACACACAGCGCTGTGAATCTGACTAAAAGACTGTGTATGGATATTTCTGGCTGTGTGAGTGAACACAGTTTTCATCATGAATCTACACAGAGTTTCATGCATCTGGCCCCAGGTGTTACAGAGCTGTGGACAATATACGAGCGTCAACGATTCTGCTGTTACTGCTATCAGAGAAGACTATACCACAAAATGACTCATACATCCCCCAGCTGTACCATATCCTAGAGGGCAAATACCTCAGCAACACTGTAATATACAGGAAAGATATATAGAATATGGAGAATTATTCCACACATAGTCATTCTTTACAGCTCGACTGTTTTTTCTGTATACTCAGAGTTTATGTTCATATGCAAATTTCAGCTTTTCCACTGAATATTCTTTCAAAATATATTAGACAAATGGAAATTTCTTCTTATATCAGGCTTTTTTTAAGAAGCTGAAGGTGGGAATATTGCTGTAAACATACACTGTAACTCCAGTACCAAAAAAACAGTAAGTGCTGGTGTCACAACTGCTTAAAATAAACAAGTGGATAAATAATGTTTCCTTACCTGTGCGTCAACGTAAGTCCTGCACAGGAAAAAGTTTAATATCCACATGAACAAGTTCATAGTTCGTCTGTCTGCCTGCATCTCCAAACAGTGTAAAAATAACACTTCATTCAGATTAAAGCAACGTCCTCATGCTTGAGATAAACATCCTCTCTGTTGTCGGCGCATCGTTGGGTAACAGGTTCACATAAATGGAAAGTTTCATCGCAAGTTGTGATCCAAAACTGAGGTGCCCAGCGCAATGTGACGGACGCGGCACCGGACTTCATCAGATTACAAATCCCACCGGGGTTTCCCCGTTCAGATTCTCTTGTCGTAGACTCAGAAATGTTTCCAGAAATGAGTATAGTGTCATCTGCCGCTGCGCAAGAACAGTCCAGGACGCACATTGGCACTGGAGATTTCCTTTCTGTGATGTGGCGCGCAATGAAAACGACAAGCAGAGCTCGACCTGGGCGCAGGGAGGGAGGGTATGGGAGGGGGTGTGGGAGGTGTTCTGGGAGAGCTTCGTGTTCAAGTGTCATACTGAAATCCCCTCAGTCAGTGCGCGCTCGCTACCACGGAGCTGGTGCGTAAACGCTGTCTCTGCCTACCTTGTAACCTCATGTGATTTGTGATTAAGATGCCACCGCCACCCCTCGCTCGCTCATTAATTCATGGCACGCGCTGTTGTTGTTTATGACGCTCAGACACTCTAACATAAACATAAAATTCAACATTTTGTTGAAATATTATTAGTATCTCTCTTTGTCACGGTAAAGGTGAGATGAGTGTCGAGTACACACCTTCAAGTTCAGCTTTGTCTCACCTGTAACAGTAATATCCAATATATGTTTATGAATTTTAACTTACCATATCGCCATTAAGGGGACATGCATTATGGCAATAAATGGTTAAAGACTAATATTAAAGATTAATATTTAGTGTGTACGCTGAAAAGCATTCACACTAAATATAAAAGCTATGACATTTCTTTTTTCCTGCCATATTCCAGTGATTTTTTTTTTTTTTTTTAAATATTAAAATTTATAATGGAAAGTCTGTGGGAGGAATGTTTGAATTTTGACATTTCTGAAGTATTCATACTTCATGAACAGGTGCCCAATGTGGAAATGCTTGACATATTAAAACATGGTACCATTAGCGTCACCATGTGGTCAGTTATTACATGTTTTACGTTTTGGCTAATAACTCACGCACCCTGAGGCGTAGCAAAACAAAATTTGCACAGTGTGTTCCTTGGAAAATGCTGATTGACCGATACTGACCACGCCCATTTTTGCCTAGAAAAAACTTTCCGCCATTTTGGATTTTTTGGTAAACGAATAAAACTCATGAGTTCGTTTTTGGGTATCACTTACCGTTTGGTTGTAATTTGTCACCAAAATTTTGAAGGTATACTTATTGGGCCATAACTGTTTAATGCTAAATTAGATTGCAGCCAAATGTGGGAATGTTGTAGGCCTACATACAGCCACGCTACACAAGTGTGTAACATTTGATACAATTCTACTCATAGGGTGTGCTACTGTAATATTATAACATGATATTTCTACAATTCTGTTGTCTTAAATGAAATGAAACTTGGTACAAAAGTTCAAGTATGGCACCAATAAGCCCCACCTTGTGGTCAATAATAGAAGGCCGACCATACTGCTTATTAACCGCCATATCTCTTAAATGTAACATTTCATGGTAACCAAATTTAGCAAAGTTGTACAGATTGGGACGCTGAACAAGTCTGTCGGATTTTCAGCAATGCTTTGTAATTTACTTCAGCTGTTATCATTCACACATATTTTCCACACGAAATGCATTTTCTGGCAGCTTGATTTTAGACTTCCAAGCATGCATTTTATCCAGAATTGCCACTTCTAAAGTTACAATTACAGATGTATTCACACAAGCTTATGTGTTAAGGAAAGGGCGGACTGAGGGTCCCATGTGCTAACAGATAACATCATGTACTGTATTCACCACACGTGTGTCTGCTGCCAGCAGTAAATGACGCGATCAAAACAACTCTTTAGGTGGCCAGTTCTGCTTGTGCATCTCAGCTCAATAGCTCTACCCACTGGCGTTTAAAGCACACACTTAAACCCACAGCCTCTAACATTCCTGTCAGGATTACTCCAAGACTGTATATTAAACACTCTATATTACCATCAGAATTATTATCAGTCCCCCTCTGATCCACTGTCTCTATGCCCCCTGAGTCTGTATCCACCTCAAACTGCCTTAATACCCCCCATTCATTTAAATCCAGGGATGGGTTAGGACTCCTTCATCTAAATATTGGAGGTTTACTCCAGCCGCTAGACCATCTGAGTGTACTGGTTCTGCAGGCAGACCCTGATATTTTGATATTATCTGAATCTTGGCTAAAGAAGACTATCAATGACTCTGATGTATCTTAATGGTTTTAACTTGTACAGGATGGACAGATCTGGAAGAGGAGGAGGGGTGGCAATCTATGTCAAATCCCGGTTCTGAGTCACAGTACTACATGCAGCCACCATTCTAAAATGTTTTGAATTTTTAGCTTTAAAAATCAACATAGAGTCTGAGTGTGCATGGACCCCTATCTGCATATCATTCTGCCATTGACAAACTGGCTCATCTAATTTCTCAATTCTGTAACTCAGAGCTGTTAATCCTGGGTGACCTTAACCTGAACTGGCTGAGTACTGCATCCAACCATCAGAAAGATGTGTAACCTTAATTTAACACATTAATCACTGATCCTACAAGGCCAAATCCAAAAGATCATAACTCTATTAGATTTAATCCTCCCCAATAGAGATTACTGCTTACAAAATTATTGCCTCTGATGTATTTGACCTGGTTATCAGCAATCACTGTTTGACAGCTTGTGTTAGAAACACAAAACTGAAAAGAGCACAATCACAAGTAGTTTCTAAAAGAAATTTTAAAGCTTTTAATGAACAATCCTTTTTAAATTACATATTTCACAGTGATATTCACTGCACCTCTTTTATCCCTAATGTCAAACTGGCTCTTGACCCAGAAAACTCCTTAAAATCCTTCCTTTCCATCGCCAATAAACATGCACCATTTAAATAATTTAGAATAAAAACCAGGCTAACCCTTGGTTATCCCCTGACTTATTTGCTCTTTTTAAGCCTGGTCACTAACCAGACATACAGGGAATCAAATCCACTGGACATCATTCAGGCGTCTTTGACACAAATGTACAGCTGCGTTTAGAGCTGCCAAGTCAGCAAACTATCTGGACTTAATTATTAACTCATACTCAGACTCGGCAAAATTCTGAAAAGCAGTCAAAAAAAACAAAGCCGCCAGTTCTCTTCCCCTAAATCTCAAGTTTGACAGTTGTTTTGTGGCTGGACCGAATGATGTCTGTTCAGCTTTTAATAATCACTTTGTTGCTACTCCCCAATTATTTGGGGACAGACTCACAAAGATTCCTTTCACAATTACAGACTGTGTGCATACGACTAGCTCAAAGTTTCAGTTCTCTATTCAACCTTCCCTCATTGATCATGTTCTGGAAGCACTGCAAGCCTTCAACATCAAGAAGTCAGTCGGTGAGGATAATTTGGGCCCATTTCTTAATAATAGGTGCAGACAAGACTGTCTGCACCTATTACTAAGGAACACATCACACATATTTTCAACCTTTCTGTCTCATCAGGTATAATCCTCAGTGTTTGGAAATCAGCTCTCATGGTCCCTATGCACAAAGGCAGAGATGATCCTAATAATTATCGTCCAACTTCAAAACTGTCCTGTCTCTCAAAAATCCTAGAAACATTAGTGAATAGCCAGCTGAAATCATTCCTCTCTGAATACTCCATCCTAAATTCACATCAATCTGATTTTAGAGCTAATCATAGCACCACCTGAGCTGTCACACTTGTATTAAATGATCTCATCACTGGTTTAGATAACAAGAAACATTGTGCTGCTATATTCATAGACTTAGCGAAAGCATTTGACACAGTCGACCATTCTCTACTTATAGATAGATTGCTCACCACTGGCTTCGATAGGGATGCTCGCCGATGGTTACAGAGTTACTTGTGTGATAGACGTCAGTGTGTGAGGATGGGTGGAGCACCGTCTGGATTCTTGCCTGTTACTAACGGCGTGCCACAGGGATCCATTCTGGGCCCTGTCCTGTTCACCATTCATATTAATGAAATTGTGTCTTTCCTACATGGCTGCCAAACCAATCTATATGCAGATGATACTATTTTATACTGTATTGCTGATTCTTTTCAATTAGCCATCAAGAAACGGCAACTTCCCTTCATTAATCTCAGACTGATACTTAATGCAAATAAAACCCAATTTATGTTTTTTTTCAAGATCCAAAAACTCAAACTACAGCAGTCATATATCATATTTCTACTATCAATGGTTCAAACATCGAAATGGTTACAGAATAAAAATACCTTGGCATCAGGCTCAAAGAAAAATTCACATTCAATCACTATATCAAGAACCTTGTTGACAAATCAGACTTCCTGCCGATCTGTAGGAAGAGGATTGTTGAATCAACTCTCTTATCACTCTTAGATTATGGGGATGTAAGTTACAGAAATGCTGCTGCCTCCACACTCAGGCCTTTAAACTCAGTTTACCACTCAGCCCTGAGATTTATTACCGGTGATGGCTTCAATACTAACCACTGTATCCTCTATGATAAGGTCGGCTGGCCCTCTTTGACTGAGAGACGCAATAATCACTGGTATCTGTACATCTATAAGGCCCTGACTGGAAAATTACCATCATACATCACATCTCTGTTGCACTGAAACTCTGGTCCACTTCTAACCCGCTCCAGTGACTGTCTGGCTCTTCAGATATCTCATGGCAGGACTGAACTTGGAAAGACTGCTTTTAGTGTTAGTGCAGCAAACTCATAGAAACTCTTGCAATGTGACCTAAAACTGAATACTCTCATCCTTCTTGGACACCTCAGGAATATAATTAATAACCATTCACTGTCTGTCTGTTACTGTTTTAACTGATTGTGTTGACCATGTATATTTCTTTGTTGTTTGTTTGTTTTTGGGTTTTCCCATGTGTAATCTTGGCATCATTGTAAATGAAGGTTATCCACAATGGTTTTCAGAGAATCTTAAATAAAGGTTGAAATGAAATTAAATGAAATATTTTGGAATACCAAATAATGAGTTTATTCAGCTCCTTCTTCTGATTGGTTAACAAGAACCTGTGTGGTCAGTTTAGGTGAAGCCATTGAGCCTATAGGAGCACAAATTTTGACCATCTTCGACCACATTTTGCATGTATAATGTACTTCCAATGTGTTATTGTGGAACTATGTTTTATTGTAAATTTTTGAGACCGCTTCAATAAATGGCAGAAAAGAAGAAATGAACTACAGAGTTTTAATGAAATACACGTCAACTAAATTCTTTGTACTTTGGACTAGTTTAATGGCATTTTAAAATAATAGACGGAGCCGCACTAACATAATTATTAGAATTATTACAATCAATAAACTGACATGTTTTCACCCAGCTATTCACAACCTCCCAATCCATTTACATTTTCATGGCAGCCAAACTCATAAATGATGAGTCATGAGAAGTATATGAGTCATTGTGATATTTTTTACAGGATGTTCTTTTGGTTCAGTATTTTAAGTGTATAATGAAGGAGCACCTCAACCCCATCAAATTTATGCTTGCGCTGGTAGCCTTCGAACTCTTAACTGCTTGAAGGAGGAGGACTACACACAGAATTGCTCATGTCATCAACTTCTTTATTCACACAGCATTGTGCTGAATCAAAGCCCACCATTTCAGCTTACGCCTTCATCAGGTGCCATAGTGGGTTGAAAACCACTTTTTAAACATTTTCTTTACTTTTTCAGTATTTGAAGTGGTCATAGCGCTGCAGGAGTCAGCGGTGCTGACAAGGCATGATAAGGATAAGGCAGCAACCCAATTCAAAGGCAAGCCTGCCACTTTATTTCATGGTATTTTGTTGTACACTAAACAGGTTTTTCTTTAAGAAGGCATGAGACTGGATGGTATGTCACTTATTAGCTCAAATTATTATCATGCCTTGCCAACAGTAATTTGGGGTGAAAAACTATCCCTGTACATTTCCTCTTTAACAGGTCTAAACTGTTTATAAGCCACTTTGAGCACAAATCTCTAATTATGTTGGATAGAAAATGAAAAACCTGTAGCACAATGCATATGTGAGCAGAGTCTGCCTGGTGACTCATTAATGAGCTAATGCATTTAGCGCATACGCCAGGACATCACATACTGTGCAGAAAGTCATGTTCAGATGGTGACTGTTGATGGCATGCAGCTGTCATATTGACATTTGTGTCCCAGCGTGTAATATGTGTGAAATAAACCATTTTACAACCTTATGTTAGCAGTGTAACAATGGAAAGGAAGATACAGAAAAAAAGAGACAAGAGGGAGAACTGATACGTTTCCTTGTCATAAACTTTCTGTAAGTAAAGGCATTTTTTCAGAAATCAAAAAGGCATAATTTCTGTATAATTTTAGATTCAAGCATTAATTTTTCCCTGGCTCAGTTAATGGAAAAGGTCATCCAATTGCATTTTCATGAGTACTCTTTAGCATCCCACAAAGGCCTCTTCACATTGCTGGAGCGATGGCCGGTGAGTTCGATCCATCCACCCCGATGAAACCTGAAGAAGCTGTGAAATCAGTACAAGTTCTCATATGTAACCACCTGTTGTCAAATATTAAATTCTCTCTAAACCTTATTTACTTCAGACTCAAATTAGTATTGCTTCTAGCTGCTTGCTTACAGTATCTTGAAGCAAAAGAGAACTGTCAGTGCAGTATCGTAACACTGACAATACAAAAGGTTCTAGCAATTTAAATGTTGTGTCTTGCATTAGTGGCATCACTCTCATTGTGTTGAATGTGATGTTATACTGTATACAGGCTTTGAATGTATATATTTAAGGTCCCCTCACTCTCCCCACCTCCCTCTGCTGCTTCAATCAAGTGTATTTTCATTGTTATTCATCTCAGAAGCACATTTGTCTCAGAGGATGTCACTTCATTTATGCTAATTTTAGAACCCCACTGTCATACTGGAGATATGACTTCCACCATACTGATGTTTGACTTTGCAAATTGTGGACAATGACAGGCATGTGAGTCAGTAATAAACAGGGAGAAACTCACTGTGGTTTTGAATGCGGGCTAATTTATAGAGCTCACATGGTTAACTAATGGCTTCAAAAAAGGTGCAGCGTTTTGTTCTGCACAGGGGCTTTCAGCCCTCTTGAATTTTCCAGTGATATCTTTTGTTGTGCTCTCCCACTGATTCCTCCTTTTGCTTCGTGTCCTTTCCCAGCTCCAATTCCTGTAGAGGTCATTGTAATTGTACAGTGCTTCACAATTTGCTCAGTGGAGCAGAACAGGAAAGACACATAAAAGGCATCTTAGCTCTTCTCAAATTAAAAGGTTTTATTTCTAGTCAGAAGAATTTATTGGCATATGTAAAATCCCCAAAACACATAGAAGGAAATCAATACCATTCATGCTTCTTTTTTCTTTTCTTTTTTTAAAATAAAACATAAAAAAGATATTGATTTTCTTCATCAATGAATCACAAAATGGTATTCATTCATATCTAGGAAACTCAGTTTGATAGCTAATTGACATTTAACTGTACAACTATAGTTAGTAGCCATAGATTAAGGTCTTTTATTGCCTGTAATGTGAGTGTATGTCATTATATTACCTGTTTTTCACCAGGAGTCGCTACCGCTTCGTCTCAACTTGACTTTCATCTGGTGAATGTGGTACCAAGAGACAATTTTTTTTGTGGCAAGTTATATTTTTAAAACTGTTTATACAGCATCTGTCTAGTGATATAATATATTGAAGTATATGGTAAGTACAGTACCAGTCAAAAGTTTGGACACATTTTGGACACACTACAGAATACTGCAAATAAGAATTAATTGTCCTCGCTGTGCAATTAAATGTCAAAGATAAAATGAACAAATGATTCAATTACTGCTTTGTATTGGAAATTAAAAACCAACAAAGGTGTACAGTAGCTACTGTAGAAAAGCAAGTAAGCACATGTTTTGCTGGTAAATTGGTAATCACACCTCAAAGACAGCCCAGGCTCTGCTGTTTCCCTCCTGAGTGCCTGAGATGATAGAGGGGCTGATTGAGGCAGAGTGCAGTAAGTCCTGCCAGCCCACTTCCCAGCATGTCACGAGTTTGTGTTGTGATGATATAAATTAAACACTCGTCAATCTGCCAAGATAGAGAATGCTTTTATTTTTCTCTGTCACAGTTGTATGAACTCTGTAAACCTTACTGAAAGCCTCACTGGTTTTATTCCAACACTTCAACCACTTTGTTTGCAATTTTACTGTTATTGTTACAATGCTTTGCCATCTAGCAGGCTGTGACAAGCCAGTAATCACACACATGGATATAAAAAAAGGACATGAAAGACAAGTGTGAAAAAAAAATACTCAAACATGCCATGACCAGTCCATTTAATACCTTTTGATGCACTCACCACTATAATACAGGTTTCAGATTTGTTTGTAGATTTCCTTTTATCCCTTGGCACCGTGTCACACTGAAAAAATGCTTCAAAACACTGATACATTTATCCAGAATGAGGTTGAAGCTCACAAAATGGCAAATTAACCATTCCATCTCACGAAATGCGTTAAATGGCTTGAAGAACAATATCAAAGTAATTTTGCCAAAACCTCCGAACTGAACAGTTCACCCATCAGTATACCTTGAACTCAAAGTCTAACAAAACATTGTTAATGTTTGCACCCATATTGTAAAACTACACATGCAGTGTGTAGTGTGAAGTTTAAACAATCAGTGGTTATAACAGTAAATATACTGGTGAATTTTGGGATTTGCAGTGGTGAAATGTAAATAAATACATCTACTTAAGTACTGGTTTGAGGTACTTGTACTTTAGTTGAGTATTTAAATTTTGTGCTACTTTACAACATACTCTGATTCCTTTACATTTGAAAGCCAATGTTGAACTTTTTACTCCACTACATTTATCTGACAGCTTTTGTTATAAGTTGCTTTTCAAATTCAGATTAATAATTGCATTTTTATACATTAAGCTCCCCGGCAGTATATACAATTATTAAAATTAACCCCACTTTTACCAGCTGTGACATTAGTGATGCTTACACATCAATGCATATAACAATTCTAAAATGGACAGCTCCGCATAATGAATACTTTTACTTTTGGTACTTTAAGTATAATTTGGTGCTGATACGTATGTACTTTTACTTAAGTAAAAATTTTAATGCAAGACTTTTACTTGGTGCATGTAATTTCTTTTGTTGTAAAGCACTTTGAGCTGCATTTTTTTGTATGAAAGGTGCTATACAAATCAAGTTATTATTATTATTATTACTTGTAACAGAGTACTTCGACACTGTGGTATTGCTACTCTTATGTGAGTGAAAGATCTGAATCTGTCTTCCACCACTGGGGATTTGTCAACAACACTATCGATTGCTACAAAGATAGAAGGCATGAATTTATGTAAAAGCCAGTTTTTCCGAGGACATAGGACAGGGAGCTGCATCATAAACTCAGCTCTGAAAGGAACATTGAGAAAAGCAAAGCAAGATGATGTGGTTTATTGGCACAAGGACAAGTGGCAATGTAACAGTGTAAAAATAAGTTACAAAAGTTCAGGGGAAAAGGTTTTCCCACATCTTTTCAAAGAAACAATTTTAAGATGAATTCCAGTATTATTGAAGTTTGAGATTATTAAACAATTATCCTTGTCTTTCATCACTGTATACATTTTTCATATCATTGTGTTGATATGAAGGCTGCCTAAATATGAATACACAGCAAAGAAAAAAGTATGTATTTCAAATTGTGACAAACAAGCTTTAATTCCCCTTCAGCCTTGCAGATTCTAGCTGGTTGAAGCAGTTTGCTTTGGGATTGGCTCATCTAGACCAGCCTCCTACAAATGATTAAACTCTACAAATGATCAAACTCTAAGATGCAAAAATTCAGCGCCAATTCAGGAAGTAGTGGGAGATTTCATAGAGCACAAAGACAAGCTTCAGCTTTTAAAAAGAGTTCATGCCCCATGTCATACTAGTAATCAGTATTAATGTTTTTATACAAGCCTGACTACAGTTTTCCCTAACATACTGCCAACCAAGTGGTTTTTGTGGCCTAAAATGTAAAAAAGAAAACAAAAGAAAGAAAGAAACCAAAAGATTTATCCTTGCTTCCTGGTCTGGGTGTTAAACTGGCAGACACACAGAGAGAATCAAATTGGACTCAACACCATTGGATACTTGAATAATTATTACCAGATTGTATCCACTCTTTGTAGTTTCATTTAAAAAATGAATACCTTCCACCCTCCTCACTGACTTTCAACTACATAATATTGTCCCCAGTATGAAGGCACATGTGAAGCCATTATATTACCAGTTCAGACTATTAAACCTAGTGTAATGACTTTGATTTGAAAGGTAGAATCACTGGGGAGATAATGACAGATTGTTCTATAATGAGAAAACGTGAAACATGTTGTAGGAATAATTTTCTGACAACATCTCCTTTTGACACAAATCGTTTATCATCTATCTGTTTTGTTTTCAAACTTTTTCAATTTACAGACTGATTAACTGGAGTATCACTCTTTAACTTATGAATGTGCACTAGTCGCATTCACGTTACGACCGGCTGTGGCTGACAACGACACTGTTAACGCAAATGCACTTTCCATTATGGAATACATGGCAATATTATGAAAAACAACATTTTACCTGCCAATCATCCCCCATGTGTCTCAATAAATCATTCACCAGTTGAAATAGAGTAAAGGGACGTCACCTTTCACTGATTATTAAAAATGAGGAACGTCTGTATGGATGAGGGAGGAAGTGAGAAAAAAATAGATGTTTCATTGTATTTAAGAGGTACTTAAAATACACTGGCCTTGTTGAAACACCACATGACATTCACAATTATGCGTTTGAATGTAATTTGCAGTCTTTGTTGGATGTTATATGCTTTTACATTTCACACAGCGATAATAACCTTTTGCAGAATGTCATGGAACGCAAACAGCATCAAGATGGCCTTTTAAAAGTGTTGTTTTTTTCTTTGTAATGGCTTGTCTGTCATTCTTACAGTTGTTGAAGCCTTTTTAATTGAATCAGCCGCTTTCTCATTACATTCAAACAATGAATGACTTGAGTTACTTTGAGAGGCACTTTGAATATTTCTTGAATACTTTGCTGTTTAATATATTTATCAAGAAATATGGCGCATGAGAAGGGAAAACAGTGTGAGTTGATCACAGTTAAAACAGAAGCATAATAATAATAATAGTAGTATAATCAAAGTACTGCTCATCTCAACGGATCAAAGGAGAAACAAGCCAAACTTTCTGCTCTTTTAAAGATGTTTTTATACTATTCAAAGTTCAAGCCCACAAAAACAAAATACAAAAAAAATTGTTCCAGAAAGGGAAAAGTAATAAATAAGTGAATTTATTAATTAAAACAAACAAACCCAAAGAAAAGGGGGGGTGGGGAAGGGACAGAGATTGAAGAGAGTTGAAGAACGTTAAAAAAAGACTGCAACTTATAAGTTACCTCTCACTGAATATTTAATCTTCTCCAGCTTTAGAAAGGACATGATATCGCTGAGCCACTGAGTGCTGGAGTTTAGTAGACTTCCAGTGAAGAAGAAGATGGTCTCTTGCCAGAAAGGAATTGAAAACAATATCTTTCTATTGGTTGTAGTATTCTGGAAGCCAGAATATGGCAATATGGGGAGAGATATTTATAGTTATCAAGAATAGAACATATAGGTTGAGTTGCAGGATGAAGAATTACATTTGTCACAGCTGTTGGTGATATTAGGATGAATTCGAATCGAGCTTTGTAAAAATGAATCCTAAACAGCACCTTGAACTGTATGACACTCACTGATATGAGTGTGAGACAAGTGCAAGTTGAGCTTGTGTGAATTTTGTTAAGAGAAACATCCCACCAGTTATCCTGCAGATCCAGCACCAGTTCACGCTCCCAGGCAACTCCCAGAAACTCACCCACAGTTGACTCAAAGGCGAGGAGGGAAAGTTTGGAAAGTATCTAATTTTGAAAATATTGAAAGATCTTTTTATGCAATTTAATACTTATAATTTACTATATTTCAAAGGAATATATGATAGTTCTCAAAACATTTATATTTTCGAGTCACTTTGCCGTTTCTGATTTTACATGCAAAACATATCAGCTTATAAAATGTGATGCATTATCATAGATTTAATTACACAAAAGTATGTAGCTAAGATTAGCTCCCTTAGCTCCAGAGTCTAGTCTCCTGAAAACCATCTTAACATGAAAAACACTTGACTGTCTTTTCAGTGTGGGATTTAATAAGCGAGCTGAATGGATTTATACTCAGACAAGCTCACTGAACATTTCACTAAATACAATGACGCTGTTAAAATTATGTAAATGAATACAGGCGAGTGTACTTCAGTGTTTCCATGACTACAACCACTTCCAGTCTGATGTATGCTGAACACTGCCACGTTACTGTGTTAGTCAGCATCTAAGTCCAATATATGTTTAACCTCACCAGCACTTATGGTCAGCGCTCAGGTGTACATTAAAAGTGAATGATCCCTATATCATATTAACCCAGGTCACAAAGAGAATAAGAGTAAAAGAGAGTACGAGTGCAGCTCTTCCTGTATGTACCCTAGTGATAGTATACAGGATGCACTCACCCAGCTACATAATAGCTTGAACCATGTTTACAGCAAGAGGCAAACAGTAAATGGACTGTATTAATATAGCACCTTTCCAGTCTTCTGAACACTCAAAGTGCTCTTACACTGCATATCACATACACTCATTCACACATACATTCTTAAGCTGATGGAAGAGTCTGCCATGTAAGGTACCTACCTGCTCATCAGGAGGAGTTTCTGATCATCCACACACACACACACACACACACACACACATACCGCTGTTCATCTGATTGGTGGACAACACACTCTACAATGGAAAAAACAGCAAAAATAAGTTCTGCCTCTACCCTACACTCTTCTCTTCCCTTGGTTTTGCTGCTCTCTACCTGTCCGACAGATGCCCCCTGGTTTTTCTTGCCTGGTTCCCACACCCACCTCCTCACCTGTTGCCACTCCCCAGTTATCCTCACCTGCTGCTTATTACCTCATCAGCCCCCGAAGCTTGTATACCAGTCCTCTGCCATCCGTTCCCTGCCATGATTGTCTTGATACCTTTGTGTTCTACCCATCTTATCCTGTTTTCTGTTACCTGTGTCCCAATCAAGTTTACCTGTTCCTGATTTTTCTCCCAGATATCTGCTGTCTTTGTTTTTGACCTGGCTGCCTGTCTTGCCCTCTGGATGCGTTTGCCTGTTTGGACTGCTTTTTCATTGCCTCCCTGTAAACCTGTGTTACAAACCTGGCTCCGGCTTGTAACAAAGGAGAGAGTCCATACTGAATAATGGTGCAAAAAGGATATTTATTTAACTAAACATAACTCATACTTAAATATGGGACTTGTTGTATCAGTGGTGTAAGGATGCATGAAATATTGAGTGCAAAAGTAAAGAAACAAGTTCAAAACAACTTAATCTAATGTGCAAGCCGTGTGGATGGGGTACTGGTGTTCAGCAGAAAAAGAAAGAGTTTTTTTTTTTATATCCTTTGGGCCACTCCCTCCTCAGGTGCAGCCGATCAACTGACAGACCTCTTACCCTCCCACTCCTGGAAGAAAAACAACAAGAGTAACTGGAGAGAAATAAAGGGCAAATAAAGAAAGAGGGAAAGAGAGAAAGAAAGCAAGCGAGGGAGACAACAAGAGAGGGCTGTCACACCTGTTTTTTCACTTATTAAGTTTGCTTTCATTTTACTATTTAGCTTTGATGTCTGCATGTGTGTCCTCCTCCTGTCGCCTGGCACACACCCAAAATTTTAATTAGTTGGCAGATCTTTGAGTGTGTTGTGAATGGACACAAACTTAAAAACAAAAATAAGCCGATAAATTCTCACAAGGATTGATGAAGTTTAATAGTATGTTGCTGCCAAAACAGCGCAGTCACTAAGTCACACAATTCTTTGCAACTAGTAGTTATCCTCAAATTAGTAGATTGACTAAATTGGGTGGCACCATTAAAACTTAAGAAATGTGTCAGCTAGTAAAAGGAGAAACATCTGTAGCGCTGTCCAAGAAGAAGCAACAAACTATGTAAACAGGAAGTCACTGTAGCATCACAAGCTGTAACATAACTTCCAAAAATAAATGTTTTAGGGGCCAAAAGATCAAATAAACTTAACTGCCAATCTTTGTGAATGTTGGTCTGACTTTGTTTTATTTATATCTGCTTAAATGGAGAAATATCTGATTATGCTGAACTAACAGTCATCATTTGGTCATTAAGTTTAATGTTATTGGTACATAAAGTTCTATAATTTGAGGTTAAGGTCAGATATATCAATAATATTCCATAGTACATATTCAGTAACAAATCATCTCCACATAAGTACTAGTTTGTGTGATGTGACCAGTTTTAATTTAGTGATACATAAATCTTTACTTAGTAAATATCATAACTAGGCTAAGTTTCAGCTTACTGGCTGGTCTCTACTGTAAACCACAAACACATTTAGAGCAACTATTAGCATTTCACTGAAAACATTGAAGCCCTGAGCTGCTGCATCTGACTTCACTGTCTCACAATTTCAGTAGAGGAAAACTCACTTTGCTTCTAATCTGGTGGATGATTATGATTATTACCAGATAGCACATCTAACAACCACTCTTCTACACTGCTGTTTACAGTATTAGTCAGTGGTTGGTGTTTAGCAGGTGGCATGCCAGGATGTGTGACGTCAGTTAGATTATTTATAGCTGTGAAGCAGCAGGACAATTACAGCATGCATGTCAATAAATTTCCCTTGACTTATGTTTTTCAAGGCTTGATTACCAACTAGGCAAACAGGACAACCGCTGCGGTGGGGGCCTCCGGGGGGCCATTAAAGTCATAGGTTCACTGTGTGTCAATTGGTTAGTGGGTACTTGATTAGTTGCTAATTGGGAATGTGCACAAAGCTGAATATGAGCTGATATGATTAGGTCTTTACATCAGGTGCTGCATTATTAACCACTCGTGAGGAGCCGACTTGTTTCAGTTGATACTCTGCTTACATGGTGCACATTCCCAAAGAAATTCAGATTACCACAAACTAACTGATTGGTTTCTGGAGATCTAGGCAAAATATAATGAAGCTGCCTTGCCTTCAGTGTCTGCTGTGTCCAGTGTATTTGATGGGTATATGGAGGTGATGAAGTACTTACATAAAGCCCCAGTGGAGCAGCAGAAGGTCAACAGGTAATTTGTGCCCCCAGTGCCCCCTGAAAGATTAATCCTACCATCCTTCTGCACTTTACTTGAGATCCATTCTGTGTGTCTGCTTTACTGTCTGTGCACTGTTAAATAACAAATAACTTGACTGACAGTCAGTCAAACACTTTTTCACTTTTCAGATAATCTGTGTGGTAAGCAATCATAGCTTTCAGTACTTACAAACACACACACACAGACACACACACACAAATACCCTTTTCATTTAAGACTAAGCAGTCACCCTTACTATAATTGAATGATGATAAATGATATTCTTTTGCTCACAGAAACTAGAGAATGAGCACATCTAGCTCAGACAATATCCGTAATAAACAGCTTATTTTGTTAATGCAGACCTGCACCAAGATATCTTCAGATCTAGGTGTTAGCAGAACCATTTCAAGTTTGGGAGAAGAATGAGAGATGGGATTTCATTGGGCCTCTTTGAAGTCGCTCAATTAGATGTGGTGAAGAAAAAGAAGTCAAACTGGGGCTGTACTGGATAGAGCTCCTAATTTAACCGTTTCATGCCTTCTTAAAACCACACACACATCAGTGAGAACCTCCTCAACACAACTGAAACCAAACAATTTTATTAACATGGGAGCGAGTTTCTTATGGGAAAGTTATTTCAGTATAACGAGTGGAAGTTACGTCAGTGTAATGCTGTGTGGGAGGAAATTTGAGAGTCAATTTCAATGAAGACGAAGGTGACGTGTTTTGGTTTTTGTGCGGTTAGCTTTTGAACCCACACCTCAAATAGTCTGGAAGTCTGAAACTAGATCTTTTACACCAGGGGGAGTGTGGTAACAAATCATATTATTGACTGCATTTACTCAAGTTTTAATTATTTAAGATAGTTGCAGACGTATTGAAGTAACATATCGAAGGACTTCATGGCACCACTATATAGACACTTAACATTCCTTTTAAAATTACCTTTCACTAAAGGAAAATTGAGGTTAAGTCATAGTTAATTCATGGATTTTAATAAAGAAACACTAAAATATAAAATGACATGACTTTGTGAGAATTTATGTGACATGTAAGAGAATGGAGAGGCTTATTCGTCATGCACCTCCTCAGGGTTGGTCTCTCTAAAAATTATGTCTGTTTATTTATTAACTTGAGATTACTGGCATGAAATGTTCATTGTCTGGAGTATTTGTAAGAAGCGGTTGGATCACATAATCAGATTTAGGTATGACATTCATCTTTAGTACATCTACTGTGCGTTTCCACACAAAAAGACCTCATGGCACATAAGAAAACATGAGGTCTGGGCGTCATGGTGGCCTATAGTCGATGTCCCAGGTTCAATTGTGGTCGGGGACCTTTGCATGTCATCCTTCCTCCTCCTCTTTTTCCTGTCATCTCTTAACAGTCCACCTTTCAATACAGTGAAGAGCACATAACTCTCACAGCAACTTCAACGATAACTTTCCCTGGAATTATCTTCTTCATTATTGTTGTTGTTATAATCGGCTAGTCTGCCCCTGCTATTATTGTAAACTGCACATGTGCCATGTGAGAAAGCTTGGAAAGCTTGACAGGTTAAAAACTGCAATTAATGGAAGCTAACAGTCAATTATGCCCTCCTAGACGCCTTCTCTCTGTCTCTCTGTCTTTTATTGATATGGGGTTCTTGCACTCTAATATACACATTTCACTCAAACTTTTCAAGCTGTCGTTATCAGTCAGTGGCTGTTTACTGCACTTTTACATTCAGATATACATACTGTGCAGTTAGGGAGGAGTATATGTTTTTGAGTTTTCTCTTATGTGAAAAGATCGAGCTCTTACATGTGGTTTTCATCAGGAGTCAGATATTAGCCCGGTTGCCGTGGAAACCGGTGGTTTTCAATATCTCTAACATCACTTGACATTGACAAAGAAGTGTCGGTCTTTCCAGTCCGCTATAGTGTCTATTTTAGGACATCCTTAGACCTCTACATCCTCTACAACGTCATTCCTTTGATCAAAAGACTCCAGGCCACAGATCTGTACAGTGTCATAAAACTGGACCCCAGAATCGTGTATAAACTTCCTAAAATGCACACCATACTGTTACTGTTGATTTGTTTTATAGGTTAGCGTTTCCAGAAATGCTAAATACATTCTGGTAGTGTCAGAAATTTGAGGTCAGACTATATTAGCAAGAAAATCTGCTAATTTTCCATAAATCCCTGTAAAAGTTTTTATTTTGACCAATTTCTTGTTTCCACATAAAAATAATCAAATTCAAACCACTTTTATAAGCCAGTATGTTGAGATCCTGGAGGGACTGATCAGGATACCTTTATACACTTAAGTATTTTAAAAATTAAAAAGGATATTGCCATTGGCCATCATAGACCAAACAAAAAACGTGTAAAGCGTCTTCAATTAGAAGGTCCCTTTCATTAGCCTTCAGGCTTGTTATTTTTCTGGCATGGATCATGATTTTCTGTTTCTAAAATAAAATGAAGATGAATCACCCTCAAAAGCTTCTAAATAGGGAGTCCAAACGAGCCAAGAATCACTTTCACCCATTTCATTTTGTAGTTTTTTACTTGACTTGTCTTTGGACCTGAATTTAAGATCTTGGACCTTCGTGCTCAATCGCGTGCGGGAGCCAGATTTCTCATCACACACACACCTGCCTGCGTCTCTGAGTAGAAGTGACTCCTTGTGGCACCAAAAATAAATTTTGTGACATCATGCAGAACCACAAGTGTGACAGACCTCCTATCGCCTAGATAGAAGTCATCACCCTGTTTGAGAAATACATTATATTGCATAGAAATAGGTTTGAAGGGCATCGTGCCGCTACTGGCTCCCTATTGTGGTGTAAAATGAAGGTTGTGCTTTGAAATACGTCAATCATTTAAACTCCTTGAACAGCTCTAATGTTCTCTAATTTAATTAAAGAAAATGAGGTCAATAATTAGAGATTAAATAAAAATGACTAATTGTGAATACGACTGCTGACTACTGTAAATTATATGACATGGCATTTTTTCTTCCCTTGCTTCCTAACCTTCTCCACTGAGTTTTGTAGCTAATTATTATGTAATAAATAACCACACTGACACACTCTCACACCACTTTGTGTTTCTTCTCCTGTGTCTCCGCTGTCTGCCAGAATGTTATCTCAAGCACACATTAATGCATTTCAGTAATATTTAATGAATAAATTGGATTTGCACCACGAAAAATAAATTAAATTCTAATGGTAGTTTGATTTGTAACCACTGACTAACAGATTATTTGTGTTGGTGTTTGAATATTCATTTTTATTTTTCAAGTCATAAGAAAAAGCAAAACACTAAATAACACATCTCTCCCACTTTGAAAATACATAAATAAGTGTTATTTACCATGTACAGTATGCGCATAAGATAAAACACTAAGTTAGCGTACACATACATCTCTAGAAAGATTTAAACGTCCTTCAAATCATTTAATAGGAATTAGTATATTTTAAGACATTGCTGCTTGAAGTGATTAAAACAACTGAAGAGGTTGCATAAATGTGACCTTGTCTTTTGTCTGTTGTACTGTCGATACTGGATTGTGTACGAGTGTCACATAAAATTTAACAAACAAAGTGAAACAGAAAGAGGATCATGTATGAGGAAATGCACTTTTAAAAGGATATACTGTATATCAGACGACACAATGCACAATCAACAAATTGGAGTTATTCATCATCATTAACACCATCATGGTAACCATGACCATTAACATCACTTACACCATTAAAGTGACTACATCCTCCCTACTATCGTTATATATATATATATATAAAAAATCGGATATATATATATATATATATATATCCGATTTTAAAGTATGTCAATATGGATCAACATGAATATATTTTGAGATATGTGTCATAAGTGTCATTCAACATTCCATACTTTGCCATTCAAGTATACTTTGATCTCATAGGTATCAATTTCTTGAGTTAAAGCTCAGTTAAACTCACACTTCCACATACCTGCAAACATAGGAATCCATCTGTTTGTCTGACTGCAGGTAAAAAGAAAAGGGAAAAACTCAGAACACGGTACAGAGTGATACTGACCATCAATACATAAAGAAAATTGCATAAACTCTGAAAAACGGATGAATTAAGTAAAATTTTGAGGTACTTTACTTGAGTATTTCCATTTTATGCTACTTTATACCTCCACTTCACTACATTTTAGAGGGAAATATTGTACTTTCTACTCCACTGCATTTATTTGATAGCTTTAGTTGCTTTTCAGATGAAGATTTGACACAATAGATAATATAACAAACTTTTAAAATACAACACATTGTTAAAGATGAAACCAGTGGTTTCCAACCTTTTTGACTTTTTACATCATATAAAAAGCAGTGTATAGTCGGATTTGTGTTTCAGAACTTTGTTTTTTCTTTTTCCTCTCCCATTAATCATCTCACAACCCCTTAGATTTATCTGGTGACCCTTTGGAGGAGCCTGACCCCTAGTTTGGGAACCACTATACTAAACTAGCTAAGTAGTTGAAACTAGCTCCACCTCCAGCAGCTACAACAGTAACAAGCTGCCTACACACTGATGCTTCAGTATTAATAATCTAATAATGTCATATATAATAATATATCAGTCAGAGGGATGAAATGAGTACCTTTTACTAATAGTTTAAGAATATTTTACTGCTAATATTGTACTTTTACTTAAGTAGGATTTTACATGCAAGACTTTTACTTGAAATGGAGTATTTTTACATTGCTGTATTGGTATTTTTACTTAAGTAAAGGATCTGAATACTTCTTCCACCACTGCATACCAAGGACAAAAAACAAACACACTGAGAGGTAAATGTAAACATTCACAACAAAACGAAATAGATCGATATGTGTTACTGCTGCAACAGCGTTAAATATATTGCTGCTTCAAATGCTTCCTCAGGTCCTCAGCACATCTTAAATTAACCCATTGATCCCAGTCACTTATAGGTCCACCGTGATGTTGACACTATCTATACACAACACTAATAAAGTGACAGAGAGTGTTAGGTTTCCACTGAAATGCCAATATCCTTCCCTCCTGCTGCAATATATCCAGTAGTATCTATTTATTTCTCTGAGACATTATTGTCTATATTGTCATTGTCACTATCATGAAAATAGCAAAACCAACACTGTATTCATCCTACTAACAAATGTAACCAAAGCCTGATAGAGTTTTATTCTTCTGTGATTCAGTTTGATGGCCTGCTTTCTACAACATTATTATATTTTATTAGGATTGTAAACATCCCCACATTACATGCAAAAACAGATTAAAATTACGGAGTTGGGAGACGTCAGCCAAATTCTTTTTCTGCGTGTTTAGTAGAGCAGAAGCAAAATATTTAAATGTATTAATGGGTGATTCAAACTGTGTGACGAAGGTGGTGTTTTCTCCACAGTCAAGCATTTCGTTTGAATGCTTCAGCTCAGTCTTCTGTTGGGCTCAGACGGGTTCAGGCCGGGTCACCATACCTGAAAATGAGTCGGGCAAAGTCTGTCTCATTCAGCTCCACTGTCTAAACTCTTGAAAGAATTCTGACTCAAACAGTAATATCATTTTAAGGCAGGATTAAAGAATGATAGTCACATATTGCACACATGTAATCAGTAATTCATGCGGTGCTCTGAAAGATTGTTGTTGTTTTTCCATCTTGCAACAGCGAGGACCACATATAAAGGCTCCTCTGCAGTGATAACAATGTGAACCTCGCTAAAGATCTTAATTATTATAGACGGTGACAGGCTTTTCAGGATTTTAGTCACAGTAGTTGTGTTACGTAACTGTTACGGTAGTTACAGTTAAGAGAGCAGCAGAGGTCGGACAAGGTGATGGAAGATTTGTGAGAATACTTGCCTGCACCCCGGGGAGACGTCTCTCTTGGATGGAGGAGAGCTCTCAACCAGACGAACAGACTGTCTCTTGTTTGCTCCTGAGTGATGCACAGTGAGGATATGAAAAGCAAAATGCCACCAAATCTGACATGAAAAAACAGAAAAAATGTAATCCTGTGAAACTGCAGTTTGCACACCTTCGAATTACAAAATGTTACATACAGATGAAGGTTGCTTTGTCAGAGAAAAGATAAATATTCTCTTTTCAATCCACATAAATCAAACTTCTGTGTTTTCAGTATGTGCGTAGCGAGCTACAGCTACTCTTTGGTTAAGCTCTGAATTACACTTCCTGCCATGCAACTTGATAGCATTTTTTTATTAAACCCTAACCAGCATGTGTAAAATCAGTGGAGCACCCTTCAAAATTTTGTTTATGAATTTGTAAAAAATGACAAATTCCAGATAATGAGCAGAAAAAATGTGTCTTGCTGCAGCAAATTCATTTTCTATCTTTCTCCTCTGGCTTTTCCCTGAGTTTCATGATTCTTCTCTCTTCCTCATTACATTTGTATTTCATGCTTTCACGCTTTCTCTTTGATTAAGAATCCCAAATGTGATTTCAGATTTGAATTGTTCAGTGACAAATAGACCGACACGAGGTCTTGACTTCCGTCTTTTTGCCCTCTCTCTTGCGTTTCTTCTTTTCATTTGTTCCTTTCTTTTCCACTTTTTGTTGACATCTGTCTGTCCTCTCTGCTGCGCTCTACCAGCTTTGCCAGGAGAAAAATTTCTCCAAAGGATTTTTTGACAGTCATACCTTCACACCTCTGTCCATCCTGCCAGCCTTTCTCACTGTCTCACTCCACATTCCTACGATCCCTCCTGTCTGCACGTCTTTCTCTCATTCTGACCTTTTTAAATCCCTTTTCATCCCTTCATTCATTTCCTTGTTTTCTTTTAATCATCTGCCTACATTACAATTAGCACAATTACTGTCTGGCTTCACTGCATCTTCCTGCATCTTTGTTTCTCCTCTTTGATTTGATCTTTGTCTTTCCGCCTTATTACCTCTCTCTTCCTCTTTCCCTCTGTCGCTTTCTCACCTGTCTTCCACTTCTCTCCTGAAAACCACAACAACCTGACCACCTCTTTTTAAGTACAAAACTGTTACATCTGTCATTTGCAATTACAATGTGATGAAGCTATTATTAAATGTGACAATTTAAAACAGTGAAACAGCTGGTCGTGAAAAATTTCTGATTTTCTTGATGCCAAAGCAGCTACGATCATATTGTGCATTTTGACACACATAAGAGCTTTAGCACACACTCACACACAAAAGCTTTGAATGAATAATTGTTGAATCAGACTTAAACCTTTTAAGGCATCAATCTGCACATAAAATCAGCCTAAGTTCACTCAGGTAGAAGTTACACTTTATAGCGCTTGTCTTTCTTTTTTTTATTTGAGCCTCAAAACCTTTCCCTCAGCACATTTTAGCATCGATACATGCTTAATTCATGCACATAGCATTCATAGCATCTCACAGGGACGCTATGTAATCACACAGGAGCTGCATCTTCTAAAAAAGATACAGCTCCTTTGAAATGCCATTAAAATTAATGCCAGACTGGTTGCAGCCAAAATAACAACAATTGCACTCAGTGTAAAGGTTCTGCTGTTGATTAGTGCTGCTCAAATGAATTCAGACAGTTTGAAAGATGTTGTGCATGAGTGTAATCAGTCCAGCCAACTGGTATACAGATCAGCGCCCAGCTTCCTGATAAATGGGATTTCACTGCAGGAAATATACTGTACAAGACATGAAATATACATGATTGGTAAGGAAGCTGTGCTAGGTTGTTATATACAAAGAGAAGAGGAGGTACCTGCGTGTTGATGGGAGAAACAGAATAGAAAACATGAGGTGTGCACTGCATGCGAGATGAGTTAAATGCATCTGTAAGTAATTACAGTGAGCAGCCATGTAATTGAAAGGCAAAAGTCAGAAGGAGCAGAAAACATTAGCTTTTCCCACTGGTTTAACATGACTAAACGGTGATGTAACCAGTAGTGGCAGCAAAGTGGCCGTACCCGGTCAGTGACACTTAAGAAATAGCAGTCATCAATTGTCTCCATGGACACCCCATTTCCATTTAAATGAACCATGTATAAAAATAAAAAAAAATCTACTGACCTTGTTTTACTTTTTTTTTTTCATTTAATATGCAATTTGAGTGTTCAAGACATTGTTTTTAAGAAAATGTTTTATCTTCAGCAGGTTTTTAGTTCAGTAATCTCTGACACATCTCTTATGAGTTTGCTGCTCTAAATGCAAACATTTGTGTTTGGCTTCTACAACCAAAGTAACAAGTGAGGACGAGTAATCAGGGCAGTGCTGCCTCCCAATGGTAAGAACTGCGAATAGCACTTAGACATAGTTCAGAAACTTTGAGGTTCAGGCATTTTCTGATGGAAAATGTGTAGTTTTTTTTCTTGCATACCCTACATTAGTGCCGATTATACTAATGTGTGTAACTCTCCTGATCAATTGAAGGCTAAATAAAATCACTGTCTCATCTTTTAAGCTGTTTTGATATTGGCTCCAAATCTTCTCAGCTGATTACATGTACATGTAAGTCCATGTTTAAGATAGAAATTATATCCACCTTCCTACTAACCCTGGACAACATCTTGCAGCTCTCTGGTTCCTTCGTCTCATATTGAGCACCTCTGCTTACCAATTTTATTCTGAGAAGGAACATGAATGTAAATCAATAGAAGAGATGCAGTACCTGTTCTGTGTGCCAGCCTGCCTCAGTTCCCTGAGGGGTTGAAATCAATGAGGCAAAAATGGAGCTTTCAGCAGTCTCGTATCTTTGAGCCCAATGGGCCTTGACAGCTCTGGAGATTAATGAGGGAAACTTCTGCTGAACAAGCAGGACGACTCTCAAAACACGTGTAGCCATGTTCACCGTGGCTGTTGAACACGGGCCGTTCAGCGGTGAGTTACCGTAGTGTGGGGCTCAGCTGACAAAGAGCTGGCATGCATTTTAGTACCATGTACGTCCACCCACCCTTGACCAAAAATAAAACGACTCAAATATTATATGTCTAAAGTCACAATACTTTTTATTTCTTTATTGAAATATAATCGACCCCTGAGGCTAGATAAAAAGGCCACACAGTTTGTGCCTCGTCTAGCTCCTCAGTCTGACACAGCCAGTTAGAACACAATAGACCTGTCCAAAAAACACACATTACACAACTGCTGTGACAACTCCAATTTTTTTTTGTTTGTTTTTTTGTTTTTTTTTTGTAATACAAACTTAAAAGTTTACATGGCCCTTTACATACTAACAATGTTTCAGGACATACACAACTCAAATCATTTGCATAACTTCAACAATACTTGGAGTCTATTTGACAAAGAAAGCTACCTTTCAAATAATTGAAAACAAAAGTGCTCAATTTAGCTCACATATGATCCAGGGTCAGATAATCGGTATAATTTATTCACTTTCAGCATTTGTATTTGGTCTGCCTGAAATGTGAAGACGACGCAACAAATCAGCAGGTTTTTTGTTTTGTTTTTTTTTTTGTACCAGCCATGATGATTAATCCAAGAAATCTAACAATCCAATTTGTCAAACTGTCAAATAGTCAACTAGAAGACACCTGGCTGGTACATGAGTTTGGTCTGCTTACAGGAATAGTTGTACATTTTGGGAAATACACTTCTGCACTTTCTTGCGCAGAGTTAGATGGGAACATTGATGCCACTCTCATGTCTGTGCAGTAAATAGGTAGTTGGAGCCAGGAGACGGTTAAGTTAGCTTAGCTTAGCATAAAGACTGGAAACAGGAGGAAACGGTTACATGGCAAACAGGATATAATGTGTTAATTAGTGAGCTTTAAAAGTTGTTGGTAGGTGGTTTGTGTTACCTCCTACCAGCCAGGCTAGCTGTTTCCCTCTGTTTCAAGTCTTTATGCTAAGCTACGCTAACCGGCTGCTAGCTCCAGCTTAACCGAACAGACATCCAACTCTATGTAAGACAGCGAATAAGCGTATTTCCCAAAATGTCAAACTATTCCTTGACGGAATTTCACATTGAACAATGAAACATATTTAAAATTACAAGTTGGACAACAAACTCTCTCTCTCTTTTTTTTTTTACCCTTGTATGGTTATATTTTTCACTAGAGAGGCGATCCACATGAGCTCCAGTAAAGCAGAGGTCCTTATACTGTTTAAGCTCAGGATCATATTCTGTTTCTTCATCTTGGTCCACGACACATTACAAGTCTCTTCATAAGGGGGCTCAAAGGCAAAAAGGCCAATGACCCATCAAGAGTCCAGAAGAAAAAAAAAAAAAAAAAATAGGGAGGGGGGATTTTTTTTGTCCAGGTCTGGGACACGCTGAGGTAACATAGACAGTAATAAATTATTCCGTTGTTTAAAAAACACTTTGCAAGAATCATATCAATAATTCATATCAATAATACAAAATGGTATCAAACATACATGATGCAACATTTTCTTCAAACACATTCAGTTTTTGTTTTTTTTTTTCCTTTTTTGTTTTTTTTTTTCCTCTCCCACGATCCAGAGTCTGTTGCTTCATTGCTCAATGATCAGTACTTCAATGTTTTTAAGTCCTTCTCTGGAAACTCTTTGTGAAGTCCCTTTAACAGTAGATGTAGATTAATACTGTATTCCTTCATTTGTTGAGGTTGATTTTCCACTTTCATGCTGAGGTGAATTTGTGTGCCATTCAATAAATGAAGTTTTTTTTTCCACACTCAACCATCTCATTTCAAAACTGAGCGACATAGAATTATTTTCTGTCAATTCCTTTCGACTGATTAAATTCCAACTTATTTAATCTCGTTACAATCATCACCAAGGCAACAGGCATACACAGGCACACAGGGCTACAACACTAATCTCCCTTTTGCTTGTTTTTAGTTATTTGATTTTTTTTACATTCAAATCGTTTTGACCGTGCCTTTCATTTCTCTTACAGATCCGAAAAGTAAACGACATGCCAATAGGAAAGTCAGAAATCGTATTAAAAGTGCAAAAATGTATTCCTTCAAGAGACAGTATTCGTCCAGACAAAAAAAGTTGTCCACCAAAACTTTAGTGCGTTAACAGTACAAGCCATTTCATAGGTTATTAAATTGTACATTCCTATCAACCTCACGACTACAAACATGAATATACTGAATGTCTTGTTGCTTTGAGTGTGTGGTTTCCCCAACAACTAAAACTTCATCTGTAGCTAGGTTAACATGGCTTTTTGAGCCCTGGGAGCATCACACTGCCTCATCCAGGAAGGCTTTCAATCTCTGACGTATTCCCAGGGCTACAGTATATATATATATCCCCAATCTAAAAGGAGTATTGTCCTTTACTGAGCGTGATTCATCTTCGAACATAGTCCTGAATTCAGCTGTGCAGTTTGAAAAGCCCCAAGACTTGTATTAAAGTGACATCACATTATTTTGGTTAGTGGCCAGTGCAAAACAGCGTCTCCAGCCTGTTTCAGATCTGAAACATGTAGCTCTCGTTATCCCTTATCTACTGTTTCCTACAGATCCTTTTGTTAAACAGCATGACATTTGTTTACATTGCCACCTATAATCTGGTTTTTATATCACAAATATACTTTAATGTTCTATATTTCTTTTTAGATACAAAAAAAAACAAAACATGGAAAGTAACTTGTTTTTGAAGATTCTGCTGAGAATAAAATAAAAAAATATCAGGATTACTGTTCATACAGCACTGATCAAGGTTTGTACTCGTCATGCTGTAGACAGTGACTGTAGAGGCAACCTAAATTAACCGTAATTAATTTCAGACACTTCATGTAAAGTGGCTGTGATATACTGTCTGTCTTTTTGATGAGAAAATAATAAATTTATAAGAGTGTCTGTAAACATGGCCGTTGACACGTCAGTGTTGGTATGAACCCTGTTACGTTTACAAGTGTAACCACATACACCGACCCATCTTCCTCCTCCTCCTTCACAATTACAATTTTTTTTTTTAAACGTTACTCAACGAGCTGATATGACCGTAGCGTTCACTTGTCAACCGATATGACACATTTTCTCAGCATCATGTCACATTTCCTTTCGCTTGCTACAACACGTCCTTCCATCCTGTCAGAACTCACATTCCAAAAACCAGAGCGTCACATGACCACGAGGTACACGCAAGAACTCACAGCTCACTCATCGACAACACCGCACAACATCTATTTTCATATGTTTCCCAAAAAAAAAAAAAAAAAAAATCACTGTCACCACTCTCATATTTATCCACTGTGCCCTTATGATGTCCGCTCTGCAGAGAGAGAGAACACGGAACTAACAACGACCAATCTAGAAATAACACAGGTGCTTTTTTTTTTTTCCAGAAGTTGTAGGAGGGGAAGTGTGAGGATAGAAAGGTGATGACCAGCAGGTTTTTTTTGGAGTTAGTCCATAAAACACGGGGCGCCGTTTTGAGCCAACTCCTCCCTTTTCCTTCCCTTTCTTATGAAGACAAAACTTACAATATCAAGATGATATTGGCTCGTTTTCATGGTTCCTCAGAGTCTGTTATCTTGTGCCACGTTTGATAAATGAATTCAAAAATACACTTGATTGAGAAACTGTTCAGAGTTACTGTACTTCTGGGTTGAATACGGATGAGAGAGATCAAAAACCTTCAAAAGGGGGACCATAAATTGAGGAAAGAGGACATAACACTCGTTCCAAGGCGTTGTGAAGGGCAGAGGGGACTTCAGTTGAACATTTCAGATTCACTTCTCCCTCCTTGGATCCGTCCAGCCATTCATTCATCGATCCCCCCCTCTCCCTTTTGTGCTCCAGTAGTTATCGACTGCTGGGGAGTTCCCTGACATCCAGAAGGTGTGTGGGTGTGCGTGTTGGGTGTGTGTATGTTCAGAATGATAAAAGATGGATGAGGGAGGTCACAATATGGCGCAGTGGAACCTGTGAGAACCTGTGGAACGTTCTGCTCTCCATTTCATCTTCTTTTTCTTCTTCTGGTTTCGCTCTGGGACCTGTTGTCTGCAGGTGTAGAAAAAGAAAAATAGCTTGAGAAAATAATCTTAACTCAAGGTTCACTTACTAGCTTTTTTTCATACTGGCTCATAATTTTTAATTTACAATGAGATTAAGGGAAGTTTATTCACCTCAGTGGTTACTTCTAAAGTCAAAGCTAATGTTAAAGGAATTTTTTTGGCAAGAGTTAGATGAGGAGACTGATACCACTCTTATGTCTGGGCAGTAAATATGACGCTACAGCCAGGAGATAGTTAGTATAGCTTAGCTTAGCATAAAGACTGGGTCTGTCCAACAGTAACAAGATCCACCTACCAGCACCCTCTAAAGCTCAATAACATGTTATGTCTAGTTTGTTTAATCCGTACAAAACCAAAGTGTAAAAACTAGTTGTGGTTTTACGGGGTTATGTGCCGGCCTATGTCTTAACTGTTATCACTGTGAAGGCAAGCAACAGGCTTCTGACAGTAGCTTCAAATGTAGCATACAGACATGATCTTTTCCCTTCATGTCTATAACCATTTCTTTTAAGCAACTATCCCATTACATGCCCATTCAGTCAGTTTTGGTGGACATGTGTCAGGTGACACAGATGATGATGGCATGATTACTGAATGATGTAATTCTCCTATTGGATTTCTTGTGTGATGTTTGAAAATGTATATAAAGTGGTCTTCAACCTATTATTAGTTTGGCGCCTGATGACGGCAGGAGACAAAACGTTTGGCTGATTCAACATGATGCTGTTTGAATGAAGCAGAAGTCTGTGTTCAGTCCTCCTCCTTCAAGAGGGTGAACATGTGCCAGTCGCCCTTTGTTTTGTGAACATTTTTTTCCACCTCTACTTTTCCTCTTTCCACAATACTTATTTTTACAGAGTCTGTGATTCATGCACCACTTATTCCAGCAGCACCTATTATAAATCACAATGGCAACTATACAAGTGAGTCATACTAAGTTTAGAACCAGTAAATATTATTTGTCACCTCTTAGAGATTTTACATTAAGCATTTCATAGGTGAGTGTTCAAGTCAGCCAATTAGAGAAGCACAAGGAGGCAAGACAGTTGTTGCCAGAACCACTAGTGCATCATCCAACCCCCCATTTGACTGGCTTTCTATAATCTGACCACAAGAGGGCAATGCTGATTCATCAGTCTGCTCTCTTCAGTTTAGGACTCATAGGAATGGAGAGATGAGAGTTTGCACTGGATTTAGATATTTGGGTAAAAATCCTAAAATACAGAGACATGACTACTTGTTGACTTGGTCGTAGCAATAAAAGAAGGCCCTAAAACAGGATATGACCACATACAAAACATGGACACAAACCAAATTCTTCTGAAATTACATGTGTTAAGACAGGAAATAGCTCTGGAATTTTTCTTTCCTTTTCCACTCCCTACAAACACTTTCACTGGCCTCACATAGCAGCGTAACACTCTGTACCATAAACTTCTAAAGAAGAGGAATACACACTGGTATGTTTTTTTTTTTTTAAAGGGGAAGGGGTGGAGTGTGGGGGTTACTATGGGTGAAGCTTTCTTACGTACGCTATGTTTCGTGCAAAGATCTCAAAGGTTTTTATCTACTGAGAATAAGTGAAACAACAAAACTGAACCTGAAGTTACCTTATAACACGGACCAGTTCATGAAAGGCTTTGTCCACATTCATCGGAGGATCCTTGGCACTGGTTTCAATATAAGTTATCTGAAGAAACAAGCAGAAATATTCCAAGTTTAAGCACATGAGTTGTATTACTGGCATAGAATTATCAATTTAGTTGAATAACTACATAAAAATACTGTATTCATCATAGGAAAATACAGAACAGGGAGACCTAATACAATGAATACAATAGGGGTTACATATGTCTACCAGTCAGGGAAATGACAGTGATGAATCAGCCGTATCTGACGCTAGTAAGTGTGTAAACATCCTTAAGCGCACTTATTTGCCGGACTGCTTATGAACACTTCAAAAACTTCCAAATTTAAAAAGGCCCCTTGAATCCAAAATAGAAAAAGAAAAAAAAAAGCATGACATAACAGTCCCATGAAGTCACATCCCTGGAATTAGAGGTTACAGTATGTGTGTGGCACAGTGAGCTGTCATTTTCCCCGAATCCCTCTGGACAGAACTCATTCGACACCACAGACAGAGAGCAAAGTCAGCCCTCTCTTCATCCAGGAAGCTGAGGTTACGTTATTGCCAAATTACACAGCATTGAATACAATCGATGTGTACGTTTTGTAAGAAAACACGCAACGATAATCAAAACAAAATATACTGTATATCCTACAGAATAACCCCACAGATATTTTCATAAAACTGTAATAGCCCACAATTAATACTCCTAGGTAATAGAGAGTGGTATCATTCACTCACTAAGCAGTAATCTCTCCAAAAATATTAAACCTCACTTCTTAAACCTTGTGTGATTTCTGGTGTCGCCTTGTGTAAAGAAGAGCTCTCTCAGATCAGTATGATTGGTGTATTCTCTAATGTCATGTTTGCCTGTTTCAATAGTCAGGTATTGTCACATTAGGTGCATCCTATGAGTGAATACTGTGTATCTGAATTTACAGACAGTCTACTGTTCAGTTATAGAAATCAAATTAAACTAGTTCTCAGTTTTGGATTTAATTATTTCAGATACAAGGACAGGCTGTTTCCTCGGCCACTGTAGTGCACATGGACACCTCACAAACCTATTAGAAACCTGGTTTAAGATGTACATGGCCAAGAAATCAGGTTTCTCCAGTAGAAATCTGGCTGTGTTGACATGATTTCTCAGATTGATGTGTTTACACCTTACCCTTGTTAAGAAATCATGTTAGCCAACAATAAGTTTAGGTGTTTAAGGAGAGGGTCACTACTTACATTATGTTTTGCAGCCATCTCTTGGCCCTGGTCGGAGGTGACCTTTCTCAGATGGACCAAGTCCACTTTGTTTGCCACCAGCACCATGGGGAAGGCCTCCCTGAGAGGAAAAGGACACACACACACACATATACAATATCAAGTATTTCTGTATAACTGAATAGTGATTAGTGACTATTGCTTTGACCTGACAGGTTTAGCTCAGGTCAGGATATATTATGTCATCAATACTGCCAACAAACGCTATATGAACTCCTAGTAGGAGCATCACATGCTACACAAACTGTCTGTGAAGTGTCATATTTCTGCAACACTTAACTCTTGTAGAAAAGTGAGCTACAGTTATACCACTAAATATGGACAGATAGCGAGTCACTCAGTTCCAGTTTCTATTTTTGTTCCATCTCAAGCTCGGTTTTATTAGCTACTGTCAGTCACTGTCACGGACAGACTCTTTTCTTCCCTCACAACGGACACTCGCAACATGACAGATTTGAATTTTTGAAGCGACTATGAAACGCTGGGCCTCTGCAGTGTCATGAAAGTGAAGCAGAGAAGAGATCCCAAAGCACTGTCTCCCTGTAAGATATGACAATGTTACGCACCGATGATTTCTGCTGAGCCTGCAAATCTCAACCAGACTGAGGCTGACAAAAGCTCCACAGTAACAAGGCGGCATTTTCTGAATACCTGTAATATTCTGAATTTTAGTGTATTTTCTTAAAAAGGTATGCACATTGTGGAATCAGACTTTATCAGATGATGTGACTGAGCTGATTTGGACTTTAAAAAAAGGTAATAATATCATGCAAGATTTGATGTTTTGTCATTAACGTTCCCATTATAACATTTTACTCACAAACTTAATAAAGGGCTGACAACGTGAGCAACCAGAATATCAGTCAGGCTGTAAGCAAATCCACAGTTTTAACATATTGTAAATGTCTTTTACATGTGAAACAGCAACTTCCTCTTTTGGTAACTTTGGTTTCCGGGACTTACTATATTTAACACGGTTATGCACACACACAGTTTTCAATGCAATGGTTGATTGTTTTGGGCATTTTGGGTGCTTTCCATTTTGTTTTCAAAACCAAATAATTTGGTTAAAAGATAAATTTGACTGACTGGTTATTAAGCTACAATCAGTCTGATTATCTGACTGCTGATGCTGAAAATGAACTCGCTATAGTGATGTTGCTGTGTTCCTAAATCTCAGTTGTTATCCTGATGAGCACAATGTTTTTATAACCAATAGAAAGTATAACCAAAGGAATGAAAGTAAGAAAACAACTGTATGGTCCTTAAACAGAAAGGGGAAGCTCAGCAGATGGTCCATTAAGAACATGTTTATGGTCCGTGTAGCCTCCATCCAAAGCTGTGTTCAACTTGTTTGATTTAAAGGTTTTGGATTCACTGAAGGCCTCTTAACTGTTTTTTCTCACCTTATAATGGAACATGATTATTTAATCACCATCAGATGTGTTACTAGGGTGCGGCCTATATAACATACCAGCGCCTGTGTTCTACTATGACTGTTGATCTTGAAGGCCTGAAGGCCGAAACGTCATCTTAATAAAACAGAAATGCATATGGAGCCAGAGTGTGCGACACTTTTTCCTACTCTC
Source organism: Thunnus maccoyii (assembly GCF_910596095.1). NCBI lineage: Eukaryota > Metazoa > Chordata > Actinopteri > Scombriformes > Scombridae > Thunnus > Thunnus maccoyii. Next base: position 9,856,400 of record NC_056543.1, read on the forward strand.
AAGTCTACTTCCAGTGATCAGCGCCTCACTACAACCCTTGGTGTGCGTTACTTTTCCATTATACAACTTGTTTGATAACAGGATAAACAAAAATATGATGCATTATTTTGTTTTTCCATTTTTCGTGTGAATTAAAAACAAAAATGGAAATTCACATGCTTTTCCGTTTCCATCTTCAAACAGGCGATTGGAAACTAAACCAAAACCGAAAAACAACTTGTTTTTCGCTTCATCGTTATATCTCTATTATCTGTCCCTACTGCATCTCTACATGATTCCAGTTAGGGATGCTGACTATTAAACACCTCCCAAAAAGTTTTTGAGTTTATTAAATACCTGCAGCGATCCCCCGTGCAGAGAGACATTGTGCGCATTTACGCACAAAGCACAGCAGCGTAACGTCACTGATTATTTAAATCTCCCAACACACTGACAGGATCAGTCAGGATCTAATGTTAATTAATGCTCTGTGTGTTCTTCTACACATCCAAAAGGTCACACACACACCGTCCAGGTTCATACAGTGAAATTCCTGATAAATCCCGAGCTCCATCAGAGCCGTCTAAAAAATTTATTTCAGACGCTAAGAGTTTAATCGTGTTTCCCCTGGAGAGTTTCCTCTGTTCTGACAAATTTTTTAACTACAGTTTTTAGTTTTGCTGCTTAAATATCCCACAATATTTACTGCATTGACATTACTGCACCCATGGAAACATTTATAATTACTGAAAGCAGTTGCTCTAATCTATAAAGTAAATCATTAAAGAAAACACTCATACATCAATACAACACACAATAAAGAAATCACCTGGAAAGCTTGCACTGCTTGACATGATTTAAAAGCGATACAGCCTACAGCGACCAGTAGAGGAGGAGTGAAATGTCCACAGTAAGCAGCTCTGTCGGGCACACCCGGTTCTTCCCCCCCACTCCCATAGCTTTACGTGCAGGGACTATTTTTGCCAGACCGGCTCACACACACAACACACACACACACACACACAAAAAAAGTTATTGCAACTCCACAAATGGGCCTATAGGTTGCCAGCCAACTGGAGGCGTGGATGCTGCAGCATGAATAAAAACTTTAAAAGCAGCAAAACTAAAAACTGTAGTTATAAACTTAAAAAAAGGACAAAGGAAACTCTCCAGGGGAAACAGAATTAAACTTTTAGCTTCTGAAATAATTTTTTTTTTAGACAGCTCAGGATGCACACAGAACGCTAACTACCATTAGATCCTGAGTGATCCTGTCGGCATGTCGGGAGATTTAAATAGTCAATGAAGTTACATGTAAATGCGCACGTCTCTCTGTGTGGGGGATTGCTGCAGGTATTTAAACTCAAACGGGAAAAGCATATGAATTTCTATTTTTTTAAATTCACATGAAAAACAGAAAAACAAAAATAACGCATTATATATTTGTTTATGCTGTTATCAAACAAGTTGAATGCAGCTTTGGATGGAGGGTACACGGACTGTTAACTCATCATAATCTCTAACACACAATGCTCTACTGCTGGTCACTCAACCACATTAGCTCAGGTGGGATTGATTTCTCACTTTTAACTCACATCAGAAAAATGTTTATGGCGCATGATGTCACACACACACACACAAACACACACACACACACACACACACACACACACACACACAACCCTCTGCAAACTGTTTCTCTGTGCTTGATTGTTGGAAGTTTGTTCTCTCTAAAGGAAACTAGTGAAGATTGACCATGATTTCTGTTATTTGATATTCAGCCACAGTGTAAATAAGTAATTTCTATGAAATCGTAATATAACATCCTTTGAGACATTCCTACATACGCTAAACTCACGGTAATTGACTCCTAACCATATCCATATCATATCTCAATATTCCTTTGTAGGTTTTTATGCATGTGTTCTGAGCTCAGCTGTTGTATCCTACCTGTCTTTGACCCGTAGTATGAGTTGATGGAATCGGTCAACGTGTTCAAAGCTGGCCTTGTCTGTCACCGAGAAGACGATGAGGAAGCCATCTCCTGTCCTCATATACTGCTCCCTCATCGCACTGAACTCCTCCTGTCCGGCTGTGTCCAGCACTGGTTTGATGAAGGGACACAAATGATCATACACAGGATTTTACTGACCTTTTCATTCAAAACACACACACAGATGATATACTTGACATTGGCTTTCTGGAGCAATTACTGTAAGTTTGTATAGTATTCCTATTATTCTTACTTTTCTTATAACCTCGCTTCTTTCTAATCAAACTCTTAGATCTAACAAGTATACAATGACCCAGTTTGCAGTAGTCATTGCACAATAAGATTTCAATATTGTTATGGTGACCTGTTCCAATTTTCTGAAAGCAAATGGTCTGCAATGAGGATATTCTTGTTTCCTGCACCAAGTCGTGGGAAGTTGTATGATTACCTCCACTTATGCACACAGTAACTTTTTTTTTTTTTTTTTAGATTTTGGTGACCTTGTGACCCAATGATCTTTACCCTGAGTGCCACCTTCAGGCTACACTCCCTTTATGTAACTTTTCTGTCCAAACTAGGAAGATTTAGGGCCATGACAGAGTTCATTTGGCTCAAAATCATAATCACATATTGTCAACTGTAAAACAGATATTTTTTTTGGTGTGGTTTCTTAATTCCTTCCAGAGCTTTATGTTTCCAATATAATTTGGAAAACTTAATGGAGGGAAGGGATGAACCCATGGAATGAGAACATTTCTCCCACATATTACAATATTTGTGATGCCTTTTTCTAAATGTCTTTAATTCTTTCACAGAACTGCTATAGTATAGTTGGCCCACTGTCTGAAGCAATTTAAAAAGATTTCAAAGATTTCAAATGTGCAGTCTTTGGTCAGTGATGGACATGTATAATTGAAACCAGGAGTAAAAAGTAAAAAAAATAAACCCTTTTAAGAAGATCAGCATGTGGAGATAGGATCATTCTCAGCAGCTGCTTGGCTAATTCCACATGCACAAACTTTTTTTTACTCACCATCCAGTATTGCCCACTGTCCGTCGATCTCTGTGTGTTTAAGATACGAGTCCTCTATCGTGGGATCGTAGTCTGGCACAAAGATCTTTTGGAAAAATTGGATGGTGAGGGCACTTTTCCCAACGCCACCATCCCCCACCACCACCAGCTTGTATGTTGGCAGGTTGTCACTTGGCACAGCACTGGTCGCCATGGCTACCTCGGCAGTGGTGGTTAAGGTGGGAAGTAGGCTTGTAGGTGGTGGATGAGACACACCTGGTTGTAATGGAGGACTGAGACAGACAGAGAGAAAGAGAGGAAGGGGGGCGGGGGGGAGAAAGAAAAGGGGATTGATAATAAAAAGGGGGGGAGGGAGAGAGAACAAGGGAGTGAGGTGTTAAGGTTTTTTGTTGCGGCTGCTTTTTCATCACCATGGAGACCACAGCTACAACTCGTAGATGAAAGCAGAAAGATGGCAAAAATATATGTAGTACAAAAATAAAGAAAGAGGCCAAGTTCAGCACACTACAAGCCCACCTACAGCACAGACTTTTAAACTTTAGATACACCTAGCAAAGACAGACCACAACATAAATAACAACTGTACATTATTGTATTCAGTAATATGGCATAATGGACTTAAAATTGATGAGATCATAAATCCAGTCGTATTTCACCCACTTATCTTTTTTGTGTGGATGCATTTGATTAATTTGCTATTTGGGTTTATCTGAAAATGCTAATTCGGGCAAAAGCAGGAGAACTAAACTGAGTAATATTTTCTCAGTGAAGCAACAGTTGTGAAATTAAGAGTGAAAATGTTCAAGTGAAAAAAGTTAAAACAGTGAAACAATTTCTATTTTTAGAGGGAAGCTGGTGTTTTCCAGTCTCTTAAATACAGTTTTTTTTTCTTAGAGCGAATATCTAGCTACCATTACAGGAACTGCCTCTCTGGGGACTATCGTATTGACTTGAGAAGTTATGCAAAATGGGCAAAAATGAAACCACAGATCCCTGCACAGTCCTGTGACTGGGCAATCAGCAACACAAAGCCTGTGCCACTGTGCTAAAGGGGTACATGGCTTTCTTCACATTTTGGCAAAATTCAACAAATGCACTTATAGTATGAACAAAAAACTGAAATGAGTTGACGCTTTCCTTTTTCCTGGTTTAAATGGGGCTGTTGCTGCTGTCCTTTTTCCATCAGCTCCAGTACAGCGAGCTTTGGCCTGAATGTAGCGTTTCAAGCTGTGATCATATGCCTTTTCACTTGGGCCTCAAAGCGGAGGATAACCAAACTGACGATATCATGGTTCTGCAAAGGTCAAACCATGATGGTCTCTACCCCCGACCAATCTGTATCATCGCATTAAAACAGGCTGGTTGTGGTTATGGAGGCGTCTATGAAGAAAGAGTTGTTTTTAAAAAGGTGCTATGTTCTGCTTCTGGTCTCTCTGGTTTCACTACTTGTTCTTACTGTCAAACACATATCGGCCTCACTGATGCACTCTCATCAATTGATGTGGTTTAATCAGAGCTGTATGTGCCGTCTTAAGATATTGTTAATGCAAAACCGAATATTTCCTCCAGCTGCTGCTTCATAACACGAGCTTCCCAATGGCAAACCACAAAAGGCTTTTATTATGGAGCGGCTACAGGAAGTGCAGCGGAATTTGTCACCAAGGTCAGCACCTTACTGCTTTGGTGATTTAAGATACGAGAGCAGGAGAGGAGGGTGAGAGAAATCGGAAACAGAAGAGTGAGACGGTGGAAGCAAGGGCACATGAGGACAAAGTTGAAAGAGATGGTATAAATATGGTGTTGAGTTGATTCATAGACACCTCTCTTTTACTGCCTGTTTATGGCCAATTATTTTATCATTATTTCTACATAAAATACATCAAATTCAAACATGTTTAAAATAATCTGAGAGTGACGAGCAGCAACTTAAGACTTGATCAGTAAGCAGATGATTAGAATCAGTAAACACAACTTACTGAGTAATTTTATCACTTGACTGTTAACAGACTCAGTCCAACTTGTTCAAATCAGTCGTAGCACCCAAATTATAACCATTATCGTCCCATAAATGAGAAAGCATATCCCACCTTTAGTTAGCCTAATTATGATCCGTGTGTTGTTCCTGATAGACTACATTTTAAGATAATGTTACGGAGGAGATGGTGATGAAATAGATCCTGCTGTAGGGTTCATGCTATCCCAAGATCAACGGTTGGTGGAGTTAACACACAGATAAATATAGTAACCAAGCGGCAACCTCCGGGCTGAAAAATGAAGCCAATGCGTAGGTGCCAAAAACTGCAGTTCCTCAAATGGCCACTAGAGGCTGGGTCTAAAAGCGTGTCAATCCTCATAGACCCCCCATGTTAAAATGCTGAACTTTACAGCAGAAATAAACATGTTTACAGCCTGGTACAAAAAATGGTTTTGGTCTCTATAGCTAATTTCCCCTTTCATGACAACTGTACAGGATGGTGAATTTTTTTAGACCTCATTTCAACTTTAATAAGCCGTAAAGTTATGAATAATTAAGGACGTGGCTGCTTTGAGTAACAGGTCACTAGCCGCTAGGTGGCTTGTTTCAGCAACTAGGCTTCGTTCGGTCTGCTTCAGCTTCACCTCTTTGTCCATTTTGGATTAGCCGGGAGTTAGGCAGAGTCAGGCACTGCCAAGATAACGACGGCTCGAGCTGCCAACCATGAGCTTCAAAACCACTCTTCAGAAATGAATGAGTGACGTCACGGTGGCTACGTCCATATTTTTTTTTACAGTCTATGGTAGTAACCCTGCAGGAAGGAGACTGCAAGGTAGGAAATCTAAAAATGTGGGAGTATATTTGATTTGTAGTGAATAGGTTAAAAAAATCATTTAAGACAAAGCATCAACACTTAATACAAATTAAATTTTTATTTGAAATTAAACTAATCTATCCCATCTTACTGTGAAACCATCATATTTATAGTTTTCATTAAACTGTAGAACCAGTCAAAAGCAGATAATAAAAAAAAAAAACTAAAAAAAACAGTCACTCACTACTAGCACAACTCCCCCACCACCCACCCACCCACGCACCCATTCCTCCTTCATCCACCAGGAAACAGCTGTCAGCTGGCTACGGTCCATCCTATCCTGCCCAACACAATGGAGGGAAGGAAGATGTTTCCTTCCTTTCCAAAGCCAGCCGGACAGCCAATCAGTCAGTCTGAACCAGTCAGTCAGCCACATTGGACAAAGAATTTCTAAGCCAAAATCCTGATATGAAAAAGCTCCGACAGTCAGTTACTTGGCGGGCTGTCACAAAGTCACAAAATAGGAGTAGTAGGAGTATATAACACTATACCGTTTCATTGAATTACTACTGTGGACAGTTTCAGTGCTGGACAGAAAAAACAAAAGCACTACAGCTTAAGAAGCACCATGAAATCACAATACAGCTCCTGCCACCAGTTGTCTGTCTGCATCCAGACCTTTGAATCTGCCCACTCCACCGAGTCGAGTTGGAACGATTTGACATTTCTATCTGATATCAGGAAAACCAGTTGTGGTTTTCACACCAGTCATGCGTAGGGGTGGCCTAGCTGAAGCAGTCAGGTCACAACCTTGTAGGGTGTGTCAGTATTTCCCACTGACAGTCTATTCGGTGCGGTGCACAAACCTCTGAAACACAACTGTTCTGTGAGACAAAAATAATCCACAGACAAGCTTGGTAGAGGAAATTTTACTGTGTCCAACCAAAATTGGCCCAATCTGGCCAGTGTGGCTACAGGGCTTTACAAACCATGATGTTTTAAACAGAGGACCAATGAATGCTGCAAAAAAAACATAGTTACTGTAACAACAACACTTGTCAATGTCCACAATAATGGCAATAAATTTGTAAGCTGACATTTTCCATTGCTAAAAGTGGTGCTTTCCAAAAAAAACACTCTCCAACAGGGGATAAAAATTGGAAAATATCATGTGTTGTGGACAGAAAAAATTGAAGCTTTTCAAAACAAATCACTGGAATAATTGAGTGATGTTATGTAGTAGCAACATTAATAACTTTCTGATGACTACAACTCTCTCTGGAATCACTCATTTTGTATGTCAACATACAGTTACTCACAGAAGTGCTGTTATTTACATATTTATGTTTATTTATGGCACACAAATTCAAGCATAAAACTGTGATTGGATTAAGGGCCTACATGCAGCAACACACAAATTACTATTAACTCTGGTTAATAGGTATTTTTAAGATGCATCAAATCATTATTTTATAGTATGTGAATGAAACAGAACACCCGTATTGAATATAGGGGATGCAATTATAACAGTTATTTTCTTCATCAATTAATCTGCAATTATTTTCCTGATTAATCTTTTAGTTTATAAAATAAATAGAAGATAAAAGTAAAAATTTTATTAACAATTTCTCATGGCTATGTCTTCAGTGTGTTTGTTTTGTCTAATTAACCGTCCAAAACCTTAAGAAATTCAAGTTATTATTATTATATAACAAAGAAAAACAGCAAATGACCACAATGACACGCTGGAATCAGAGAAATGTGGCACTTTTGCTGGAAAAAATGAATAGTAGTCGGTGATTAATATTCTGTTGATCGACGAATCATAAGACATAAGCACGATGCAACAAACTGAGAATAAATCAGCTGACACCGAGTGGAGTATCTGTCCATGTCTGTCAAAATGTTCAAGCTGTTCTCTACTCCTTAGATTACTGGTTGTAAAGCACATTTTTTTGTTTTAAGCCAAACAAAAACAGGAAGAAAAGACTTAACCTTTGTCCTGTTGTTTTGGCCTGTGTATGCAGACAGCAAGCTTTTCTGAAAATGCTAATGAAGACAGAAACATATCCTCATTTTTGAATTCCTTTTCATTTTGCAATCATTAAAATCAGAGAAACTATCATTTCAAATCCACAAATTTACAACACACACACTGCCATCAGCACAGCAGACATACACGGTAACTTTACGGCTTGTAGCACTCACTGGACAACATGTGAAGTGCTATATAAAGCATCTTAAATTCATTTGGAGTGCTGCTCTGCAATAATTTGTGTGCTGATTCACTTGATTTGTCACCTTAAGAGCCTATCTCTACGGTTATGGTTAACCAGGAAACATACTAAGTTTCTTATCATCGTGTGACAGCTACAAAACCAAAGAAGAGTGTCAAACCAGTGACATATTCTGTCAATCTGCAGCACACCCCCCCCCCCCCCCCCCTACAATGACACGACTCAACAGGTGTGTGGTTTTACATATTAAAATAACAACAGGGGCAGCTGGTGTGATTTGGGCTTAATACTTTGTCTTCAACGGGACTCCATTAAGTCACTCTGGCCTCTTAAGAAGTGGCTAGTTGCTGCCTTGGGAAAGGATAAAAGGGACTTCCCTCTTCACATGGGAACAAAGCAGCAACATAACTCACAGAATAAGAAGGAACACAGCGGTGCACACCCCGGTCTGTACTGTAGCGTTGATATCAACACTCATCGATCACTCAAAGCAGGTGTTAAGACACGGTTCACCGAGTTCAAAATGTTCTCAAACCTACTTCAAACTCCACCTTCAACTTTTTTCTCTCTTTGACTGAGAGATGATCTTATCTTTTGTTTGAAGGTTGTTTATTTTCAGCTTATGAAACTCATTTAAGAGATGCATCATTTCATTTGTAAACCAGTAAATATTTTTCCAAAATGTTGAATTTTGGAAGAAACAGCCAAGTGCCATCCCAAGAGAAGCAGAGTGCCATAAACAGTCATGAATATTGGCAATATTCTACAATAATTAATGCATATCAATATATGATTATAGTGTTAATCAGCTCACCATGTTTGCCATCATGGTATCACACTCACTTGTTTTTATGTACAAAATAATTTCTGGATTAAGATGAACATCTCGAGCATCTTCTTCACACAAGTACAAATTCAGAGCGCAGTAAGATGCAATCTGACCGACTGAGCCACCGCAGTGTTTCCTTTATATTCATGAATTCATGAGTGCCACTTCTAAAATTTCACACGATCATCAATATCAACGGGCTACTAATGATTTTCACTCACACACACTGTGCGACCACGAGAACTCCCCGTCATTGACTAGTGCATCAAATCCCAGAATCCTCCCTCTCCTCATTCTTCAAAGGATATCTATGTGAAAGGTACTGTTATAGGAGTAGTAAGGAATAGGACAGTGCATAATGTGTGAGTGTAGCGAGTGTGTGCTTGACAAGCAGCAGAAAAGTGACAGTGAATGTGAGCGGAGCAGAGGAAAAAGGTTAGCAGTAAGTTGTCAATCTGGCAGTAAATGAACAGTACAGGATACAGAGTGTCAGTTAATAAATGCTGCAGCTTCTAAAGAAAAGAAAAGTCTTGTCTATTGTTTCCCCAACTGCTGGAAAAGTGAAGGGGGTTAGCTCTGAAGTTAGCAACAATGGGTTAGTCTAACTTGACAAGGCTCCCTTAAAGTGGACTCTCATTCTCATTTTAGTTTCAATCTCAGTCACTCCTAAACAGAACGGAGAAATGTGACTCCTGAGCCTCTTGAGTTTTGCTCAGCATCCCCCACACCAAAGCAGTCAACCTAGAGGAAACACTGCAATGTCTTCTATTATAGACAGTATAATATATAAGATTATTATCCTGAGACAGTGTTTCAAACAGATTATTTGAGCAACAGTAGGTTATGCTAAAGATACAGTGTGTCCAGATGTCTTTAAACTTGGCATCCTTTAAACCATTTTGACAATCAATTTGAATCAGATACACATAAATAGAAAATCATGGTAGAAAATGATGACAGACTTCATACCAAGATCTTCAACACCCAGTGTGACATCTGGCAGGGAGGACAAAGTGCAAATAGCCTAATACTTGGCTGCGCAGCTGATCACATGATTGTGAATCATCGCCAGTGACTAACTTAGCACAGTCTCCGGTCTCGCAGCATTTAGCCATAAATTGCATTGATGTCTTTTTCATTATACTACACCATTTGGAGAATTTCTCTGCGGATAAGGCTGCTATTCACAAAAAAGTTCACATACACAAGCCAAATGTCTCACTGATGTACTGTGACTTGCTGGGGGCATTTTCTACTCTGACCTTCCCATTCATTCATTCTGAAAATTTTACATTTTTTTTCTGGCTGTTTGGGAGTTTGAACCCAGGCACAGGATGTCATGACCGAACCCCTCCCAGGCATCAATGACAGTGAATGATTAAGTATACTGTATGAACAACTCATTTGCAGTTGCTTTTGGGAGAAAGAAAGAAGTGCATTGAGCCAATTATATGGTATGGTTTTAGATACCTATCATTCAAAGGACATAAAATAAGGTACTACAATTTATTTGAGGTATGATGCAGATATCTTGGAACAAAGGAAACCACGTCATTTCCCAGTAATCTATGGTATTTCTCAGTAAAATGTACATTAGTCATTGCAGACAGCAGTCAACAGCCAAAAGTGAAAAAATTAGAGCAGTAATTTAAATCTAATAGTGAGCAAACTGTCTCAATAGTACAGCCAGACAATAAAGATACTTCACTGCTATCACTTAAGTCTGATTTATGATAGGTCGCTTGACAGAAATGAAAGAGTCACGCGACGTCTTATGAAATGTATGTTTCAGCGTAAGGTTTCAGTTGTCTCCATGGTAACCAGACTCCAGCCAGCTTGTTTAGTTACATTACATCATCCCGCTCTGGATTAATTAAACAAGGACGTTTTCTAAAGTTACAGACCAAAATATCACTCAGGAAGTTGAGCGAAAACTACAATCACCATGGCGACATTAGTAAGACTACCCAATCACACCGCAAAACAAAATATGACAGTGTCCATGACATAACAAAACTCTCCAAGTGCACAACATGAAAGGAAAGTGTCGAGCAGCCTGCCATAAATCTGTCTTCAGGGCTGGGTGATAAATACGTGTTGCTGTTTATCGGCTTCCAGGAAATCTAGAAAATTCTGTCGTCCAAATGAATAACTCTGAGCAAGCCGTGATTAAAAACTAAGAAATGTAAAAAGAGTTTAGTGTCATGTTATGCATCACTAAAGGAACATACTGTAGTTCACTGCTTTGAAAACCAATTTGATTTGTTCATATATCATTTTGTATTTGCTACGATGTTGATCTATAGTGGAAAATACCCTTAAAAACATGAGGATAATGATGCTTAGCCCAGATATAAAAGATGATATTGACACATCTTGATTGGGGATGTACAAAATTAACCTGCTCATCACTCACTTTAGTCAAAGTTAAAGGATCAAAACAATGAAATTTGTTTGGGGTTGTTAAACAAAGTCCTATTATTTTTTTACAGAAAGTGTCCAACTTAAGTAAGATCAGCTGTATCCGGTGCAACCATCATTATTCATCAACTACATTGCCGCAATGTCAACATATCAGTATGGCTGCTCATGTTCTTTGCTCTACTGAAAAAAAAAGGTGGAGTTTTGTTTTCGTCAGATTGGCATTTCCTCCTACTGTACCTTCATGAACTTTACATTGCGGTTATTGCTGTGACTTTGGATGTTAGTGAATCCCAGCACCACTGGTCAAGTTACAGCTGCAACAACACTACTGGTTTTTTGGGGTTTTTTTTCATACATACTGTACATCAGATTACATACATCAGTTGGAATGATACTGAGGTCTAAACTAAATGGGCAAAGAATTCAGTGAAAGTCCTCAGCCTGGCGACAGAAAGTATGGCCTCAAACCCAAAGCAACAAAGCAACTATTCATCTGAATTTCCTTGCAAAAAAAAAAAAACCTGGAGAACTTCTATTCTGATTTATTGTTATTAAAAGGAAGTATCATCCATTTAGTTTGAAACATAGACTACAAGAAACATCAATAAGGGAAATTTAGCATAGGACAAGGAATACGCTGCTGTAGAGCGGTGAAACACTATTTCAGCTGTGGTTTGGCTGCTCTAGTCTCTGCTTATAAAGGAGAATAATATTGGGTTTAGGATAATACATTAATTTTATTTATCCAGTCAGATTCATGCCCTGATTAACATTCCTATGATTACATGTATTTCCCTGCCTGGATTCGTCCTGGCTGTCAAATGACTGAACTAGTGCTGCAACAATTAGTCGATTAATCGATTGGTCAATAGACAGAACATTTATTAGCAACTATTTTTCGTTCATTCATTAATCATTTTGAGTAATTTTTAAGAAAAAAAAAAAGCCAAAATTCTCTCATTCCAGCTTCTTAAATGTAAATATTTTCTGCTTTCTTAAGTGCTCTTTGATTGTAAACTGAATATTTTTGGGTTGTGGACTGTTGGTCAGGATAAAACAAAACATTTTAGGTTGCATCTTGGGCTTTGGGAAACAGTGAACTAATCAAGAAAATAATCTACAGTTTAATCGATAATGAAATAGTTGTTAATTGCTGCCCTAGACTGAACCTGCAAACCAAACTTAAGGTCAACCTTCTGTTGTACTTTCAAATATGGGAAATGTGACCTAGGTGATACTCCATGCGAGCATGTTCCAATTTGAATCTCGCATGTACTTAAATAATGAGTAATACTGGGGCTCATTTTAAACCAAGCATCAACTTATCACCCAAAGGGTAATTTCCCTTGATCTAAGGTCACAATAAGTTTTAGGGAAAATGTGAAACAACATGCAAAAGTCAGCTCATTACTACTCTCACAAGCAACTTCACCACCACCACTATCATCATCATCATCATCATCATCATCATCATCATCATCAGGGTTTGACATTTCCATGAGGTTATGATGGAAGGATAAGGGTGGTCGGTTCCTGGACAGCTAAATTATCTGGTGATTTCACTTTGCTATTAATAGTGATTAGCTTGTGTGTGTGTGTGTGTGTGTGTGTGTGTGTGTGTGTCTGGGTGTGTGTGTGTGTGTGTGTGTGTGTATCTGTCTTACTGCAGACTGACTGGTGCTTCTGAATGATCTCATCCTATGATTTGATACATGAAGAATCTCTCTGTTCTCTCTCTGTCCAGCGGTTCAATCTGCACACCATTTCTGCTTCAGACTTGGACACCACAGTGGATGTGTCTATACTCCGTGCTAATATATATACATACATACATACTATATAATATATGTATAGATATATATGTGTGTGTGTGTGTGTGTGTGTATATATTGTATATATGTATGTGTGTGTGTGTGTGTGTAGTAGAAGTGATCATTTTTGACAGACGAGGAAAGACAAGTAATGTTTTTGTTTCGTCCCCATGGGAGAATTTTTGACACACAGGCAAGGCCCGTATGTGTGTGTCTATGTGTATGTCTCCGTGTGTCTGTGTATGTGTATGTGTGTGTGTGTGTGTGTGTGTGTGTGTGTGTGTGTAAGCGGCCGTATGGAAAACCGACAGTAGCCGCCCCTGAATAACGGATTTCGGTTGCTTCATCTTTCTCTTGAAGTTTGCAGCAAAACGGAATTTCCGCAAACGGGATTCAGTCGCTCATATTCTCAATTTAAAGGAGCTAATCTCCCTTGACTGTTTATCACGGTGTCATTTAGTCAAAAAGGTGACAGTTAGCTCGGCTACAGTAAGTTGTTTGCACACCAAGTAGTTAAGGATTTTAACGCTAGCTACGTTAACGGTTGGTGTTGCCTGCACTGTCCGCGGACACAGTCGTCCGCATTCACGACCCTCTTCTTTCTCAGCGGGAAAGCTACTTACCGATATGAGCTCCGCTGTCTGTGAACACAAAGAAAAATGCCCTCACACCGACATATTCCTCCTCATCTCTCTCCTTCTCTCCTTCAAGCCACCGCCGCCCTTTCGCCACAGACGGGAGTGTGCTCTCCACATCTGCGAAACAATACGTTGAGTAGCTAATCTTTGTATTGCAACAGCTGATGCTATAAATAGAAAAGCCCCAAAGGGGTGAACGCCGTTTTTCGTGAAAACATTCAACCATTAAATTGTTGTTTTTTCAGTGTGATATGCCATCGAGGTTTAGAAGAAGATGAAAAGTAACGTGTTTCTTTTTATTCAAAATGTTTTTCTAGTGTTAAAATATTGAAATCTCACGAAGCAGTGGAAGAATTCCCCTTTTTGGTGAAATGGACTGTTCCCTTATGGTAAAGGAGTTTTTTTTAAAGGGATAGTCCTGTCAAATTCCTAATTTAGGGGGAGTCGAAATCGTTTATTTAAAAAAAAAATTAATTGCGTTGTGTGTGTAGCCTATGTTTGTTTGTTTTTGTAAGTTAAATAATTGACATTGTTTTTTATATGTCTATATCAGCAATAGCCTACACAAAGTGCTATTTTTTTATGCTTTACAATTGTTTTCTCTCCTGTTTGCCATTTGTGCAATGAACACACCTGATTAGCTCTCAGTAAATAACTGTGTGTCAGTACAAAGGCTTATGACCCAGATACCTGCAAGTCATACATTCTCAAGGTAACGCAACAACAGGTGAAGGTTATGAAAGATGTGAAGAAGTGAGGTTGTTCAGCACAGGGCCCTAATTCATGTTGCCAGGTTGGAGTCGAGGTCACTGATCTCTTCACTTTTCTGATTCACCGTTATATCCTCTTTTTTTTCTCCGGGTGGCTCTTTAGTGATCCTCCACAAAGAAACCATTTTCATTCACTGACACCGTGCTTTAAAATGAAAGATAGGGATCGATGACTAAAATAAAGCATGCACTAAGACTGTTCAGAGTGAGAAGACTAGACTATCTGAAGCCTATATGAGGCTTTAGCAGTCTGAGTCATATCAAGTCTGTGATATCAAGTGGATATCTGCCACATTTACAGTTTTTTTAGCATCATGTTCCCTTGTACAGTGTTTTCCTGTTGGGCTGCAGTGGAACTATAGTATCAAAAAGAGGGACTTTGGCACTAAAAACACTGTAACATTAAAAGATATCTACTTGATTTGACTAATTTGGACGGCTGAAGCTTCATATTAGCTTCAGATAAACTTTTAAATGCATTTTTGCACAGGAGGAGGACTGTGGATTTTGGCCCCCATTGCTTATATTGTAAGTACATTGTGAAAAGATCTTCTAATGGTCAGTATGAACAGGAAGAATAATTATGGGAAGAAAAACCTGTTTCCCTGTTCATCAGGGCACCTGACTATTGCTTTAAGACAGACTTAAAACATTGTGAACCCGTCCTTTAACGATGCTCTGTCCTATTCAAGTGTCCCAGTAAGCCATGTCAGTGAGCCAGCAAAACTAGACATCTGAAACCAAAGCAGCTAAATGGAATTCAGCCGTCATTAATTTTACTACTTACACCAATGCTTTTCCTACTGTGACATGTCAAAATGTCTGTAAAAAAGGTCTATGCATTGTGAATTTATCACATGTAATACACATGTTTATCACACAAAACAGTTCAAATGTAAAATATTCAGATCAGGATCACACCTGATATAAGGATATCAGGTTTTTATATGTGTGAAATGCAAGGCACTGCATGTTAAAACAACAATCCCACATGTAATACCACATGTCGGTTCATGAATTCACATACAGTATAGGCATATGTAGTTTTTGGACATGCGTTTTTTTACAGAGGCACATTTCTTCACCCAAAATAAAGATCTCATAATGATGAGCTCTCATAACTATGAGATAGTTTTTTCTTTTCTACTAAATGTGAGATACAGTCATGAGATGCTGAGTCAAAGTTACGAGATACAGAAGTCAGTCATATCTACAAAACCACATCTCCTTTTTTCTCTTTTCGAGGAATGCATTGCACTTTTGTAGGTTTTCTGACACTTCAAATGTAAAAAAAAAACATGCAGGCACATTTCACGTGTTAAAACACAAATTTCACACATTTTTTGAAAGATCAAAGGCAATCACTTGACAGAGCGTATTCATTAACAATTCTGTGCTCTTGCCTTTCCAGTGAATATGTTCAAGAAAAAAAGAATATGACAATGGCCCCTTTGTTTTAGCCAGAGGTCAAAGAGACAGATAAGGATCTGATCAATCAAGAGTAAAGTGTGTGTGTGTGTGTGTGTGTGTGTGTGTGTGTGTGTGTGTGTGTGTGTGTAAGTACATACAATGGAAAATGATTGAAAGCAAAAGGGTAAAGAAAGAGAGAGAGGGTCATATTGAGAATAGATTAAGGCAGATGCTGTAGGCTACTATTTAATTTTGGTGAGCAGCAAATAAGTGAACAAGTTGTGAACGTAACGTTGACATATCATCACCTTAATGTTGATATGGCAAACTTTCTAGTGGTGAAAGAAGTATTCAGATCCTTTAAAAGTACCAATACTGCAATGTAAAAATACTCCATTACAAGTAAAAGTCCTACATGAAAAATCCTACTTAAGTAAAAGTACATAAGTATTAGCAGCAAGATGTATTTAAAGTATTAAAGTAAAGGTACTCATTTTGTCCCTCTGATTGATATATTATTATATATGACCTCATTAGATTATTAATACTGAAGTATCAGTGTTAGAGCAGATTGTTACTGTTGTAGCTGCTGGAGGTGGAGCTAGTTTCAACTACTTTATATACAGTTAGTTAGTTTAGTCTAGTGGTTCCCAACCTAGGGGTCAGGTCCCTCCAAAGGGTCACCAGATAAATCTGAGGGGTTGTGAGATGATTAATGGGAGAGGAAAGAAGAAAAAACAAAGTTCTGATATACAAATGGTGGAGCTGTTAACAACTCAAAGACATCTGAAATGTGACCCTGACTACACACTGCTTTTTGTAAGACGTCAAAAATCAAAAAGGTTGGAAACCACTGGTTTCATCTTTAACAATGTGTTGTATTTTAAAAGCTTGTTATATTATCTATTGTGTCAAATCTTCATCTGAAAAGTAACTTGTAACTATAGCTGTGAAATAAATGTAGTGGGGCAGAAAGAACAATATTTCCCTCTGAAATGTAGTCGAGTGGAAGTATGAAGTAGCATAAAATGGAGACACTTGAGTAAAGTACAAGTACCTCAAAATTGTGCTTAAGTACAGCAATTGAGTAAATGCACTTACTACTTGTTAGCATATGATGTCATGTCAACATTATCATTCATTAGGGAGCCATGTTTCTGGCCACCTGGCAAATGTAAGTCCAAGATTCACTCTCTTTTAGCTCTGTTTTTTGGTCTCCACCAACTCTTGCAGGAAGTATCTACTTTAGCTGATAAATACTCGACTAGCTAGTCGCTAACTGTGTCTGTTAGCCATTAGGTGATGAGCAGGTAGCGTACAGTGCGTTTTTAGAGCTTTTTCACTGGAAACAGCTGCCTTCTGCAGCCAAAAACAACACTATGAGAGCAATGAGAGTGAACCAAAACAATAAAGTTGCAGCCAGAGGGCTAAACAATGAGCCGATACTTGCTATAAAGGTCCATAAAGCCAAGTGGAGCTGCGGATTAGGGTGATAATTCTCTGTAGGTTCATCAGTATGAGCAACGCCTCTCACATTACACATTGTCTCTTGATACATTTTTATTAGAAAAATATCAAGCCACTTTAAAGAACTGTTTCCTGGAAACCTTGGCAATAAAAACGCTGTTTGTGAGCACATAGTGTAGTAAATATTCGTGCACACACATACCCACCAATGCAAGTATACAGTATGTTCACAAAAACAATACACACTCATTTTCCACATTACTGGCAAGACTATTTATGATGTACTTGTCCATTACCGGTAACCATTAGAAATGTGAAGGTGTGTGAGAGAGTGTGTGTGTGTGAGGGAGGGTAAGATGTAAATAATTTGACTGAAGTGAGAAAGAGGAGGGTTGATGTGCGCTTTACCTCTACAGATACAGTGACTAACTGAAATGGTCTCTCTTTTTCTTTGTAAGTTTGGCCAGTATTTCCGGGAAAACAATTTCAATCACATACGCCTGACAAAATCAACAGTTAAAGCCAGTTGACCACTGCAGACACCCTGGTCAGGTCAATTCCCAGCACCGGAACTTCTGGCTTGGCTGGGTGCTCCAATGAATACAAATGTCAGTTTTCATTGGTGGGAAGCTGGTGAGGATCATGTTCTTGTTATTACTGGTTGGTCAGAGTGCCAGAGTAAGGATCTGAAAGGGTGAGCCTGTGCACGCTTCTCACTGAAGTAAAAAGAAGCTGCTGGTAACTCCATTCAAAGATGCATGACTGTCTACACTCAAGAATACAAGAATAGGGAGTTATAGCAGTAACAAGGAGAATGAAAAGAAAGCTAGCATATTGATTTTCTCAAAACTGGCTAAATTTTATTTAATAGTACATTCTGGTCTCGGATGCATAATACTTTTGAATGTACAAATCCCAGAGATAAAGTCACAGAAGTAGAACTGTATCTAATTCAGTCTTCTTTTCTACAAATGGAAATAGGAATTGATCTGTCCAGTATATTTGAGTACTGTGGTAATGTATTATCAGACTTTGACTTTACACTTTCCTTATGGAAGACATGATGTTTTCAGGCATCGAAGACATTATGATAAATCAAAAGTAAACAGGGCATGCAGGTCAGCAATGACACATGAATTCTGTTTTTGTTTTTTCCAGTATGTTCATCAGGGAGTTAAAAGATTGCTCTGTTTGACGTAAGGATCTATTGATTCAGGCTTCGGGAGACTTACAGGAAGCAATCAAGAGGTGGTGAATTGATTGAGTGGGTGACTGATTTATTCATTCATTGGGGGGACACTCCACTGGATTGGATGGCAAGTTGATGGGATCTTAATTTGAGAATTGATTGCTTTGGGTCTCATGCATAGTCCATGTTTTTCTTTAGATGCTGTTGGCGTTTGGAGGGCAGGGTCAGACAGAGTGCAGCTTGAGCCATTCTGATGGCAGTCCTGCACCTACTGTACAGTCACAGGACAGCCATGGACACATTATACTAAACCAAATGTTCTCACAGGAATATTTGTTAGCATTTGTACTAATTTTAGTATGATTTTCTCCTAAAGGATAAGATTTTCTATATTTTCTTATTGTCAACAATGTGCAGAGCCAAACCAACAATGAATCGATGTATTGTGCATATATCCAATGCTTGATATATCTTATTCCTCTGTGCTGGAGACCTCCGCTGTTGTCCAAAAACTATTAGAAACACATCAGTGAGCCACAACATTGTACTAGGTGACATGTTCCTTTGCCCTGAGGATTACGGGTCACATTAGTTTGTTTA
The DNA here is from genome assembly GCF_910596095.1 of Thunnus maccoyii. Taxonomy (NCBI): domain Eukaryota; kingdom Metazoa; phylum Chordata; class Actinopteri; order Scombriformes; family Scombridae; genus Thunnus; species Thunnus maccoyii. Next base: position 9,875,569 of record NC_056543.1, read on the forward strand.
GAAACAGCTCCAAAGACTAATGACAGCGTTCACCTTTTCAGTCTCCAGAGCGTAGTTCCATGTAAAGCAGACGCTTGCATGGTACATTTTACAGTGCTTTGCTAGCATGTTGTGCTACATATGACAACTTCTTGACTTTGTACTACATTGTTAATTTCTCAAAGAACATCAATACAAAATCAAGAGGCACAGCATGTTAGCAAAGCTCTGTAAACAGGACAGCGTTCTGGCACATGCGCAGTGGTGTAGACTTGTGGAGCTGTTTCTAAACAAATTAACATGATCGTAATCTTTGGGGTGAAAGACCATGTCACCCAGTGCAATGATATGGCTCATAAACAACAGCAGTCTATGGCACAGAGGAATAAGATATATCAGCCTTTGGATACACACACACAATACTTGTAAGTAGGATCGATTCATTGTTAATTTGATTCTCCACGTGTGATTTGTTGACAACAAGAAAAGTATAGAAAATCTCTAGCTATTTCCTTTAAGGTACATCCAGAGGCTACAGTGTTTATCATGTCCAGCTTGAAAAGCATGTAATTGACATTCAGTGTCATCAATCATTAAGCACCCGTGACATCTGAGTGTGTCAGTATTGATGCACTGACACACAGAGCGCATATTTGTGCACATGCATCCATGTGTAAAAAAACACACACACTGAATACAAGGCACATCAATGTCCAGCAAACAGCCTCCTTGACCTCTATGTGTAAGAAGCTGCCCTCGAAAACCTCCTTCGCCACTTGACTAAACACACATGTGTTGGATCCTACAAGGTCACATGGGTTTGAATTTAGTTTTGGTTTATTACATAAAGTGAAAGGTGCTGGCAGTAGTCTCGCTGCTGAATCCAACCTGAGTTCAATGTAGTCCCTTCGGGCTTGTTTAAAATGCCAAGGACCAAAGAGTGCAAGTGCAAGAGGTCACTGATACCAATCAAACTGTTCATGCACTTTGGTACCTGCTTAATTCTTTCCACGGTTACAGGGATTGAGGCTTCTTCCAGCATGAATTGTGCAGAAGGCAGAGAGAAACACCATGGAGATGCTTCCAGTCCATCACAGGACTGACACAGCTATGTATGTTAATCATGATAATGGCACACACATTGCAGATGTTCCCTATGATGTGCTTATTGTGTACTTATTTACTTGAGCTTTTAAGAATAGAACAGAATAGAATAGAATAGAATAGAATAGAATAGGGGATTCTCTCTGTCTCTTTTTTGCTCACATATCACATACATACACACACACACACACACTTCCATCACCTCTTGCCTGTTTCCATGGAGACACCATGTGAGCTGTTTTTTCCACTAGGATCAGACCGTCTGACTTGATCACAATACATGTGCACACACACACACACACACACACACACACACACACACACACACACACACACACACACACACACACACACACACACACACACACACACACAGCCCCCAAACTCTAAAGTGATGGGGTTTTTTTCAGTTTTAGTTCTGTACTACAATGGCTGTGTGATACTGTGTCACACAGAAATGATCCCTACATGTACAAGGTTATATTATGAATCATCACTCTACAGGTCTTAAATGATGCCTATAGTAATCTATAAACAATTCCTCTCTGTGGATGGGAGAAGTCTCTGTCTTAAAGCAAGACTATGTAACTTCTGCTGAGCAGCAGCAACAGTGGCATCTGCTGCCACAAGTGCTAATTACAAGACACTGGTGCATTTAATTCTGTTGATATCGGAGCAGTCAGGGTACTGCATTGTTCTAACATGAGGGATCACTTTGAAGGGGAACAGACTTCAACACTAATGCTGTGTCTAGGCCGCAAGTGTGTGTGAGCAGCACGTTTAGCAGAGCAGCAGCAACGGTCAGTGCTCCATCTGTGTGTCTACACAGGAGGCGAATTGTGTAGAATACACAGACGGAGTACTGACTGCTGCTGCTGCTCTGCCAAACATGCCAACTGTGCAGACACACAGAAAGAGCACTCACTGTTGCTGCTGCTCTGCTAAACATGCTAACTGTGTAGACACACGGGCAGAGCACTCACTATTGCTGCTGCTCTGCTAAACATGCTAACTGTGTAGACACACAGGCAGAGCACTCACTATTGCTGCTGTTCTGCTAAACATGCTAACTGTGTAGACACACAGGCAGAGCACTCACTGTTGCTGCTGCTCTGCTAAACGTGCCAACTGTGTAAACACACAGACGGAGCACTCACTGTTGCTGCTGCTATTCACACTACGCTTGCGGCCTAGACATGGGGTTACTGTTGCAACATCTCTCGCTGTGCTTCTGGCTGATCTTATTTCAGTGGGTGCCATGCCAATGGTCCGACTGTCCATTATTCTGAAACCTCAATAGCTTGAAAAACTTCCCATTGGACTGAAAGCCCATAGTCGAATGGCTGTTATCCCAAAAACAAAAGCCCACTGCTCCGAGGGCCTGTTGCTCCAAAAAATACACATTTTCCCTTGATGTGAAAGTGATCATTTTAACCCAAAACATGATCTTTCCCAAACCCTAACCAAGTGGTTTTTGTGCCTAAACTTAACCAGACGTAATTATGTTTTATGTCACACCATGAAACATCATATACACTAAGATATTAAGGGCAAAAGATGACAGAGGTGCCTAATCGGAACACCTAACCATTAATAATGGCATTGTGTCATTATTGGTTAACAGACACTTATAATCTTTATTACCTGACAAAACAGACTTTCTATATATTACTGAGGTCTTCTGCTAAATTTGGCATCATGTTTTGCTCTGTGGAACTCTGATTTAATAAATCAGAAGTTATAAACATGTGTAAACTGCGTGTGTAAACATCATGTTTATTCACTTTACATGGACCTAAAATTAAAACTTAATTATGTTAAATGTTCACTGAATGAGTTAGTGTCTGTTTATGAGTCATAAGATATCATAAATTGTCTTTTAGAAGGAGTAGATGTTTACAGATGTTCACAATTCACTCAGTTCTGATAAATTTGGCAGAACTCTGATTTAATGAAATCATGTTATAAAAACTGTGTGGACTGACTGTGTTTCAGAATGTCAAACATTACACATCTTATTTAACTCAGTTCACAGAAGAGCTGTTAAAGATAAATATCAGCCGAAACGAAATGTCTTTCTTTAGGAGTCATACAAAGTCTGTTAAATTGAGCAATATGTTAACCAAGTCTGGAAAGTAGTAAGGCCGGCAGTCACTGAACTCCACCTCCAGAGTGTGTATTTTTGGAGCAATGGGATTTCGGAGAAGTGGACTTTTGTTTTCTGGATAACGGGCCATTGAACTATGGGCTTTCGGTCCAGTGGGGGATGTACTGTAACTATGTACTTGCTAACAGTTAGCATTATACTGACTGACTTACATTGTGATCCACATCATCTTCACACACACAGAAAATACAGTCCAGTGGCTGCTAGTATGTATCCTAGTTCTGTTTATAACGATATAGTTACATATTGCTGAGATAACAAGTGATTGTAATTCACAGAGGGGCTCATCAGACGAGTCAGCCATTGCTTATTAGCTGAAGACCGATGTGCACATACTCATAGAACTAGAGTTACACCCAGGCAACTACTATTCCTCGTGGGTGATTGTACCTGCTCAATCCAGGTTACATAATGCAAGAACAGGTGTTTGGGGCATGGAGTGGCAAGGAGGTGCCATTCTCCTTATTACAAGTCAGGTTACCATCAAAATGATTTTTAAGCTGTTATTTTAAAGGGAAATAGTTGCATAATGTTGCTCTTTTAGTCTTTTTGTTGTTTTGTTTAAAACAGATGACAGAGGTCACATGATAGCCGCTATTACTTTAGTGCAAAGTTTCCCAATGAGGGAGAGTTTTGCTTTCCTCTACCCAGCAGATACAACGAAAGAGACTACTGAAGACTTTAAATTGTGCTTTATTTAAATTATACAATCATATTTTTGGGCACAGTAAACAGTTATTTAAGGTATATGTGATATGAAGTAAATGGGCACAACTGTGAAAAAACACAGTTTGGGTCCTTTGAAGATGTGTTTGATGACTGCAGCAGTCAGTGTGTGTTGGATAAAGTACTGGGGATGAAAATAAAAAAGTTATTTGAGTGAACTGGTTGAAGTAAGCTGTCAAGGGTGGTGTTCACCCACTCTGCCATGCTTTGGCATTTAGGTCGACTGGATTAGATCTGAATTGAATGAAAAGAAGTACTCAATGTGCTGCTGGGATATACTCAAGTATGTTCATTTTAAAAAGGGTGTTAGGCTTCCCCAACCCAATACACTTCCCCTTCAAATCTGGCAACATACATATTTGGTATCAGAATATGAAAATCTATGGAGTTATATTTGTGCCTCATTCCTGAGCATGTGATGAAACATTTTTTGAAGATAATTTGCAGGCAGATGAATTATATTTTGCAGAGAAATTATTATCAGACAAAGAAACATTTAATTTTAGCACACAATAATCCGTTTTTTCCTCAGTGAATGAATTTACATGTTTGTTATTACCCATCTAAGTGCATAGTGAGTTTTACTCATTTGCCCTCTCTCAGTGTCCCTGCTGTGTGCTCGCAAACACCTTTTGCTCTGAGCGCTTTCGGGTTTGCCTTATCATGCAGTAAGACAGTGAAATATTTCACACCACTGTCTTCGGCAACTGCACAACTTTCACTTCCTCCCCTATAATGACACCATTGCAGTGTGCAGCCAGTAATTAATCAGCTATTGTGTACCTGGGTCCATTTTTACAAAAGCGATTTGCGAGCACCGCTTACACGCAGATCACAAATAGTGCCAGTTCCCTGTTGTGACAAAATATTGTCACTGACAAACTGCATATAAATTTTTTAGTCATACAGTCTTGCACGCTCATGCATGGGTTAAAAGTATGGTGCTTCTTTTGATTAGTTAAACATCTTAAGATGAATGATCTCATCTTGCAAGTTGCATGTTGCAAATTTGGTTGCAGCTGTCATTTGCATCCTGTGCATAAGCAGAAGGCTCAGCTACATCACTGCAATTTAACAACAGTTCGCACGCATGTAGACACATCTCAAAGCTCCTTCAACGAACACACACCATCACAGATAAGCAGCCATACTCACCCCTTCCCTCTTTTTTCTAATTTGACAGCATGCATGTTTGATTGTGCTGTATTTGTAAGAGAAATGTGGAACGTACAACATATGCATGTTCAACAACACACAGTAAGTGAAGAGGCCAGCATCTCTTGAGAGAATGCATAATACCAATAGGGCTGTAATGAACCACTCCCATCTATTCATCACACCCACAGATGACAGCAGCGGCTTGAAAAAAAAAAAAAAAGAAGGGGTGGGGTGGGCTCTGCTTTATTTCTATTCTGTTGCGATCTGCCAATATTTTTCTGCTTTTTTCTTGTCCAATCACTCTGATTTTAGGTTGCCCTCTACTGATTGGTTCTTTTCTAACTCTGGTGTGATACTTTTTGATCTGTTCTGTATGGTTACTCTGCTTTAGCTGTTCCTCTTACACACACACAATAACACATAATATACAGTGCATACAATAAAATAAAATTACATAAAATTGTTCTCTTTTATCCGAAGGTCCCTACAGTAACCTGAAATTACATATTGGTTTTTCTTTTTCTGTAAATTATATTTAATTCGTGTACATTGTCCTCTGTTCTATTCACTTTTAAAAAAAAATGTGCCTGACTATGAATTCCAACAATTTTCTTCAATTTTTCCATGGAGTGCTAAGGGAATCCAGGGTTTCATCTTAGCCAGATAAGTCTATAGCTTGGTTTCAACTATGAAGAAAATTTAGTCTCAGAGAGTTATACACTTATACAGTTATTAATCAGCTATTGTGTGCCTGTCATTCACACATTGCAGATAAATTTGTGAGTTTTACAGTCTTGCATGCTCATGCCTGGGTCGAAAGTATGGTGTTTCTTTTGATTAGTTTGATTAGTTTTGATTGATAACAGCAACACCCGTAAAGCTGAATGACAACACTTACTACTCGCCCTTACTATCGGCACCGTATGCTGATGGAAAAGATAACCATATAATGCCATTAGCAGCACAATTACTTTCAGAGTCTCAAAAAAGTGTCTTAAGAACAACAAATAAAAGGAAAAAAAATAAATAAATAAAAGAAAAGTTTAATGAATCAGAAGTGCATAAAAATCCCCAATCATAATGTGATTGCTTAAAATAAACCATCACAAACAGTGCAAATTGTCAGGTGAGGTAGATGAATATAAAGAGGAATGCTCAGCAAAAACCTTTTGAATACCCATCACCCACTGTTGTAGGAAACATACGGAGAATATGGACGGACAATTCAGAAGTGGATCACGCTTTTCGAAGTTTCTATGGAAATTGGATAACCAATGGCCTCTATTATAAGAGAAAAATCCATTATGTAGGAGCAAACATTTCCAAGCTACCTTTCAAGCTCACAAGGTCTTTGATACCGAAACAGGTTTTTACGGGACTATTCCTGTAAACTAATTTAATGTCTCTTTTTTAAAAAAAGAAATTAATTAATAACAGACTGACAGAGGCAGATCCATATATGTACCATTACAGCACACACGTACATTCAAACTTTTTGCTTGGTTCACTCTTTCAACAAGTACATTTCAGTATGCACTGTTTCAATGGTTTACTATCATCAAGACAGTATTTTCTGGATAAAGATGAACATGTGAACAAGTTTCTTAGGATAGTCTAAATGCAATGCATACATTAAGTCAAACAAATGCATCAGCCAACCTGGGGAGACCACTCACAACAATTTCATCTTCAACAACAACAGAGACGCTCTAAGGGCTGAAGTGGACGGCACCAGTAGTGTTGTCAGTGACCACAGTGAGGAGAGCAACAGGATTATCAGTCTTATCTGGCTCCCCTTCCCACTGCAAAATACAAACAATACAATTATGGGATGGTTCCAGAAGAAAGGTTGCAAGTCGCACACCGTCTGCTTATCTGTGCTTCACACACACTTAAAGGATAGGCTTGTATTTTTTCACGTCTGTCTTGATACAACACTCGGATGCCAATATGTATGTTGAGAGTTACTGGTGCCTGTAATCATTCTTCCTGTCTGTGGTTGTGTAAAGGTGCAAACACACTGGATCTGTTGATGTATGTCAAGTTGACAGATCCTATTCATTTTCTATGGAGAGCAGGAGATCTGGTCGCACAGTGCGTGATGGCTACACCACAACGAGTTGACAGACCACTTGCTGTATCTTAATTTGCATAATCACGATTCAATCTTAATTTAATGGTAATGAGTCCATCCAGCGCAATGCACCTGGTTCACAATACTCAGATCAAACAATGATGATCACCATGAATCAAGATTCTGTTGTATAAGTATAAAGAGAACTGGATACAGCGTTGGAGCTAGGGCCCCGTTCATTCCTATGACAGTTGCTCAGTGGAACATAAAGCAAAAAAAATTCAACTTCCACGTATAAAATTACCTGGATCTTCCAGGATCATTTGACCCATAGATCAGGCGCACCAGAGACTTCCGCTGGCCGAGCCGGCTAACTTCTGGTTTACCCCTCCACTAACTTGCATGGGGTTAAAATAATTCAATCGTGTGGCTCTTTTAGACTTTCCAAATATTACCGGACTGAATGGATCAAATCCTGATAGTGAAACAAGTCATTTTGCAGGGATTTATCCGTTTTTTATCTGCTGATTTACAGGTGTCTCTTTCACAATGAAAAAGTCCTTTTGGGTCAGTGTGCATCATGTAACTGATGCAGAAGCTGTCGTTACACTGTTTGGCCACTATGTCAAATTGGCTTCAAAGCCCAGTGCTGTTCCTGGGGGCTTAGTCTCCACCCACAATATCTACAGCATCTGGCATTGCGATGTAGCCGCATTGTGGCTGCTGGAGGTGATCCACTAGCCAGTGTATTTGTGTCCACCGGGTACATGAGACGCACCCACTTTGCTACCTTTAAGTGCAGGGTCTCTCTGGATTGGAGGACCAAGTTCACAGTCCTTGTTACATACAAGGACTGAACATACATTCTAACTGTTTGAGGAGAAGTGCTAAATAGTTACTTTAGCGGAGCTCTCTGCTTAGCAACACAAGACTAAAGAGCAGGAACGCATTCACACAATTTCACCCTCAGGTGCCTTCTGCATATTTCCCTGACTTTCAATATCTCAGCAGCTCCAGTCCAGTGCAATATAATCAAAAATCTTCCACTGATTTTTCATAACACACTCAATCACTGATCTTTTTGTTGGCTAAGTGCCTGCAGATCCAAGTGTCTTCTTCTCTTCAACCAATATTGCAAGTCCAACAGCAGAAAACTGTTTTGTTTGTGCTCCAGTCCTTTATAGACACGTGCAACGTGCATCAAAACAGCTTGGCTTAGCGGCACTCCATGCAGATGAACTGTGGTTGGGCTCATTTACCTGTCAAGTCTTAGTAAATACCTCACTAAATTAAAAAGTTGCGGTGACCCAAGAGTATGCGACAGGCTTAGTAAATAGGCAGTGTTGCCTTGCTGAGCTGGAATACTTTACTGTAATCGCATGTAGGTTTGCTGCCAGGACAAAACACCAACAATTAATCTACACAGGACTGACAGGACAGAGCACATATTAGTTCCAACTAAACTTGGCTACTATGGAGAGGAGAAATAATTTCTACCCATTAATAACTTTGTCATTATACATTTGACATTTGAATATTGTATTGAGATAGATTGAAAAAGTCCAAACCTATCTTTGAATCTACTTGAATTTTAGGAGGCATTCAAGTTGGTTTCCCATAAAATATGTTATATTAACACTGTACTGACTGTACAGGTCTTGAAGAACTCAAGAGACTCTTCACTCTGATACACTGGAAGGCCACGAAGGGCCAGAGTGCATCTCATGTTGATATCATTTTGCTCCTAGATTGACAATCAAAAAATAATTATTGCACAAATAATTGTACATCACATGCACATCAAGCACAAAACAGTGTAACAGTTCAACCAATGTAATTTCTAAAAAATAAAATAATTATGATGATTCTATTTTTTAAACACCCACAGCCAGTGTTTGGGATTGCCAACGATATTACAATATAGTTGGCAAAATTATATATGTATAAAAATGTTTTCTGTCACGTCTCCAGACTTTACAAACTTGCCAGAGTTGTAAAATACTGACTGGCAGTATTATAAAGTACTACGGAGTGTTTTGGCATTTGATTAGATTCAAAACACTCCAACTGGACTTCTTGTATCATGTTTCATCATCTTACCACTACTTGAACCAACATGCCAACACTAATACAGACCATTTTTGGTCTGAACAGAGTTCAGACAGATTTTCTGTCTGGTAATAGCTCAGTACATAAAAAGCACTGAGTCTACATATTCTTGAATAATTCAATACAAATATATTAGTCCTGATGCAGAGAAAATCAAATTTAAAACAAACCTCTGATTGCTGTACAAAGGGCAATTTGTGTTTTAACAAAAAATATGAAATAATTTGTGTTACAGTCCTAATTGCTAATTATTCCGCTTAACAAGAACTTCTCAATGAAATGCTTAAATTACTTTTTAAATACAAAATGTAAATATTTATCTGACTATAAATACAGTAGCTGCTTTCTGGTGAGTCGGGTGATTTAGTCCTAGACGTGCATAAATTACATGAATGTGAACTTTTGATAAGTTTACAAAATAACAGCCACGTAAAAACATCATAAATGTAATATGGGCAGTAGAGCTACATTGTTTAGTCAATTAATGTTTAAGTTGATCAAAAGAAAATTAATCAGCTATTATACTGTGATAATTGATAATTGTTTCACTTTAAGAAAAAATGCCAAAAATGTGTAAGTTCCAGCTTCTCAAATATCCAGATTTGCTGCTCTTCTATTTTATATCATTGTTATTGAATATCTTGGGGTTTGGGACTGTTGGTCGGACAAAACAAGACTTCTGAAGTTACTTTGGACTTCTTCAAATTACACTAAAATTGGTGGGGTTTTTTTTCCATTTTTTTGACATTTTATAGACTAAAAAATTAATTGGTTAATAAAGAAAATAATTGTTAATCAAGCCCTAGTTTTAAGTTGTCAGCATTTTAATTTATTTGGTCTTCAAAATAGATGTGAAACTGAAAATGTTTGCCTGAAATGACTGAATAACTGAAATCCTTCGCTATGAAAAACTTTCAAGTTATAGACCAGTAGCGACTTCAGATGAAGCAACCAGTTACTGAAGCGGTAGCGTTGGGGGAAGCCTCGGGTACACGGCTAATAACATCAAACATTCAAGCACCAACACTATTTCAACATACATCATACCGAGATTTCTTTGAAGCTCAAGTAACCTCAACGCTCACTTTCCTGTTGAGCCTGAGAGGGAAGATAAATGACAAGATATAAGTTATATGAAGGACTTCCTATACAAACATACAATATGTTCAATATTACCACAGTTCAGTATTTACTGGTTCAGTCAAGCTATTTATATCCAAAACCAAACTATTTAGTTGAATTTTTCCTGGTTAAAAAACCCCTCAGTTTTGACTATTTCACTATCAAATGTATAACATCTAACATCTGTTACATATTATCCTGAGTTTTGTTTGTGTTTAGCATTGTTTGTGCTACATCTACATCTGCATTCAAGGTTTAATCGAGACAAACAAGTATTTAAGTTAATTTATTGTTTATTGATTTAAGTGCTGAGTTTCTTGAGTTATAGATTAGCTTGGGTTGTAACTTACCGTACCTACCATACTTTCCTGTGCCTCCCCTTTTTGTCTATTGTTTTCTAACAAGTCATTGCTCTATTATTTCCAACTATGTTAACTAATAATGCTAATATGTGGTTTACACGGTTAACTTAATCACTTCCACTCAGCTGAAACATCACCCCGAAACCAAGAGTGGTTCATGTCTTACAACTCAGTCCCTGTTTATTTTCCAGTGTCATCCATCAGGGGACACACAGGTCTGTGATAACTTGTGTTTTTCTGTACAGGCCACTTCCAGCATATGATGCTCAAACATAAAAACAACTACAACTTGAGCATTTTTGCAAAAGAAATAACATCTCAAGAGAGCTTCCTTTCATTTAACATTCTGTATTCATCAAGGATGCAGCTACTAAGACTGAAAGATAATACAAGAATAAATATAAACTGTGCACACTATAGTTTTTACTCTCTTTTCTTGAGACTGTGTTCTGCATCCTTCCTGTCAGCTGCTGGGAGTCACGGTGCTGCGGTTATTTCTGCCATTACTTTAGTTTATGATGCTTTTAATAAACTATTTGCATTGTACAAAGGGCTTAAATACATTAACGTGAGGCAGTCAGAGGTTAGGTCTCACCCGAAGGCAAGACTGTGAAACATAATTGTCGTAAAACTGTCGTGCAACACCACGACGACGACAGCTAAATCGCTTTACGGTCAGGAGCTGTTATGTACTGACTGTGCAGCGGCTGCCCTTGTAACGATGCGGGCAACATGTGAGTATTTAAAGATGTTTCTTGGCTACGCAGAAATTAAATACAGTTGTTTTAAGTCTTATTCTGTTTGGATTCGTTGAGGTGAAGCGGTTTCTCATATGAGATCCGACGGTGTCGCTCGGTTAATATGTAGTTAATAACTACAAGCTCATTGTTACAGCCTGCACATTGTAGTTCCTTCCTAGTTACTTCTAGGTTATGTTAATGTTATAGTTGTTTCTAGTGTTTTAGCGACGTTAACATGTCTGGAAGTGGTGATTATCATGTAAAGTTACTGCTAAGCTAAATTCAATTCGGCAGTATAAGGAAAACTCAAATATAGCAGCATTTTGGGCACTTATAATGTAACTATATGTTGCATAATGACTGTTAATCCATTCATACAATTTACATTTAAACTAGGAGTAGGTCACATGGCCATAAAAAGACAAAACTCAGACTTCTGGATTCATTGGTTATTTCACAAAGTCTGAATAGTCAGATAAATTCAGAAAATTGTTTGTGAACTGCACCTTTAAAGACCTGGACAAGGCAGCCTTAACAACATCCCAGGCCTTACAATCGTATCAAATTATGGTAAACTGTTTTGATATACACCTTCTAGTGATACCTGAATGTAACCCAATAATTGCTGCTCATTTATAGTAAGATGGTCTCTCATTCACACACACTGATTGGCAGAAAGCTATCATGGGATTTGTCGTGCTCAAGGACACTTAAACATGCGGACAATAGGAGGAGCCGGGCATCGAACCGACAACCCTGTGATTAGTGGACGACTCGCTCTACCTCCACCTGATCCACGGCTGGCTGTTTTTTACTTTTACTGTTTTCTCCCGATGTGATGTCCCCGTCTGCCCTGTTAACCTTGAAGACACAGTGAGCTCGGATTGTTATGAACTGAACATCGTCTGTGATGAATGGGTAGTCACAGGGGCCTGGTGGTTAAAGAGGATATTCTCTCAGCAGGATAACACATTTTCTAGTATTCTTGAGACAGACAGTTCAACTCTACCTAACCTCTATGAAAGGGAGTGAAATTTCCAACGGGAATCAACAAAGAGTCATGTTTCTATTAAGAATTCATTCATCTCTAACACGCAGGCCTTTTTTTTTGTCTGTCTTCACAGATGCCGCCTACTGAAGTCTGCAGCACCTAACAGATGTTAAATCAGTCAAGAACAGAAACGAAATATGGCGTCTCGCTTCCTCAAGTTTTCAGTGCTTCTTCAGAAGTACAGGACTCCGATCCTGATCGCAAGCTGTGGCGGGGTCTTTGCAGCCAACATGTTCTACCATGTTTTTCCTGACTTGTCCTACCGTCAGCTGTATCAGGCCTGGAACAAAGGAGAGCCAGTCGCACTGTCTGAAAAACTAGAGGATGTTTTCCAGCAGGTAGTACATGTGTGTGTGTGTGTTTGTCTGTGTGTGTGCGCAGTAGTTTAATTTAATATATTTTTTTGTGAACTAAAATAACAGATAAGATAAAAGACTCAAAGCACATTACACTTTATTGATAACCACAGAACAGTTAAAAAACTCTGTATCCTCTACACTCAGTCAAGGTTATTGGAACTAGCGGTAGTGTAAGTAATAAGAATAGCTGAAGAAAAATACAAACCTTTCAATTTAACAATTTATAGGGCACACAAAGCATCGATCCCATTCATAAAACAATAAATTCATAATTCATGGAGGAACAATCACAGGATCACAATGTGCAGTGAAAGAAAAAGGGGCGTAAAATCAAAATATTTTATGTTTTCGTGTCGTTTGCAGGTGTTGAAGGACTATGATGTCAGCTCATCCAAGAATTTCTCTGCCTTTGCCTCCTTTGGGTTCCATCCGGTCGGTGCTGGTGTCCCGTGGCTTCCCGCGGGAGCTCAAATCGGCATCCCGGCTAACTTCAACAGCACGGTCGATGACCCGAGCGGGATCACGAACCGCACCATTTTCATCAACGGCAAAACAGTGGAGTGGGACAGCGATACCGGCACCGCACTGAAGGACGCGCTAGTGTTTTCCCTTGAGGCACAGAAATTCGCCATAGCGCGAGAGGTTGCCCGCTTGCAGTCCGGAGGACCGGTTATGAGCGGTGCTGTCGCCCCGGTCTGCCTGGGTGGGGTTTGGGTGTACAGCGTGTTGCTGAAACAGGTTTTTGGGCTGCACGTCGGGCCTGCGCTGTTCCGCGGGGCTGTGAACGTTGTGGCGCTGGGGCTCGGTGCCGTGTCCTACCTTCTCATTTCAGATTCTGTCAGCCAGTGGATTGATTATAACTCAGACCAGCGTGCGGCCGGACTGTCCCGCGATTATGCCAAGGGAGGGTTAGAGTTTTATGATAAGATTCTGTCCAGAAACAAAACACTGCGCTCACTCATGGGGCAGAAGGGAGAAGAGATGTACGCTCCCAGTGGCAACTTGTTTCCTGCTCACCTCCTCCAGCTGAAACACACACCGTACACATCCAGGAGGGAGTGGATCCACGCTATGATGAAAGAGGAGAAGGTTTGAATAGAAACGGGAGGGAGGATGTGTTTAGAGATTAAATGAATGTCTGCAGGCCTCACCTGAACAACTGTAATGATCTACTGTTTTTTCAACAATCTCTGAAGACTGTTAAAAAAATAGTGGGGTGGGAGAGTTCCTGTGCTTTTTTTAATCAAAAAAAAAAAACCTATCCAAAGGAATAAACATATTTTTTTATAGAAATATGTAATCCCATGTGTGCTGAATGTTCCTTTTTGTTCAGTTTGATTCACCCTGAAGTGCAGAACTACTCCAATTACAAGACAGTCTTTTTGCAGCCGGTGTGACCGATCATGTATTTATCCAAAGATTTTTGGGATTTAATTCTGGACCCAATGTACAAATAAACAGTTTTAAAACTTGTTCAGAGCATGAAATATGTTGTTGAATAGACATGAGTGAACAGTGTATGTCTTTTTTTTTTGTATTAGTTGTTGCAATGACGATTTGTTGGTGGTGAACAACATTGCAAATGACTGAGTTTAAGAGGTAGTTTCACCCAAATTACAAAAAAAAAACACACAGCTCCTTAGTTTCTTGACATGCAAATATTATCTGTGAGATTTTTGCCTCCACCCCAAAATGATGAAGAAACAGTGTTCCAGTTAGTCTGAATAATCCTCTTACTTTACTGTGAACGCTTTTCTTATTGGAAATACTTTTCACAAAAGAAGTAGTCCTTATGAAAAGCTTTGACAGTGTGTTGCGTGAACTATCCCGAGTTTCTGGAAGGCCTGCTTTTGCTTTTTAAAATTTGCTTTTCAATTTTTGAAAATGAAAGTTTTCATATTTCAAGTGGAGAAACCTTGCATTTCCGAAAATCTATAGTGAAACACCACAATACAGGATAATCATTCAACACCGCTGAGGTTTTCTGTTATAGATCTTCAGCATGGACACACATTTTCATCCAAACTCGTGGGTTTGCTCTCCATTTTTAACTGTTTGGCTGCTCAGCTGGATGCTTCTTTCTACCTCCTGCAGTGAAATGTCAACTCCTGAAGCACCATGAACCTCATGTACAGTAACTTAAGCTGTGTCACCACTGAATGAAAGGCAGGAAAAGCCTTTATCCAGAAAAATATGTTGGATTATTGTAGAATGGATTAGCACTTATAAGCACTGTATGTGTTTTGGTGTGTAAACATGGAAATGTGACCAATTAACCTTTCCATAAGGCAGTTGTATGTAATATCCATATGTCCAAAGGAAGCCATTATAATGTGAAACTGGTTAATGCAGTATTCTCCCAGTACATCTACATAAAAGCTCCATCTTTCTCTTTTTCCCTGTGCTCTTTTTTTCTAGTCCTTTATGCGTCCTTAATGAATAACATGTAATTGTGCTCACAAACAATTATCGACAGTGTTCCTTTATGCCTCTCAGGTCAAGAAAATAACCTTTGAGACGAGTAACGCTCTTAAGTACCCACACATCATTTGCATGACCCTAGCTAATTTGTTAAATGATAATAATCTTAATATCCATATTATTGGGACTCGGTACTCATCATATAGCACTCAGGTTCCCTAAGGTCATCTTGCCTGCATATTAACAAGGTTCAGATGTGGTGTTTTAATTACATTTCCAGTCTTGTGCCCTGTGGACTGAACTAAATATAGAAGCATGCAATTAATAGTGTTGCAGATAGACATACACTGACGCTTTTTTACATTGTTGTCCTTAGGTGGACCGAACCGCATAAGTAGCTACAAAAAGAAAAATCCAGAGATGTGCTGTTTTTTCTCCATTGGGTGGATGAAATTGAAGTGAGAGGGTGCATATTGTGATGAAATCTGGATATAGAGAGCATAAAGACAAGAAAAACTGATACAGGAACAGTTCTTAATCAGGACAGATTAGGTTGAGTGTCCTTTAAAGTAAAGCAAGCATCCTGTCTGCATTGTTGCCCTTGAGCAAGATGATGAATTTGTTCCAGTTCCATGGTTATTTAGTCAATTGTGGGTGTTTGACACTCTATTTCTTTGTATTAAGAAATGCTTTCCCCAAAAACAGGAACTGTATATTTTTAGTTTTATCAAAATAATCCCCTTATCATCAGGTGAAACTATTTTTAAAAAGATAAAATCAGGTGTTTTCAAATGTAAAGATGGAAAAAAAAAAATCTTGCACATACACAACTGTTGAGCAAAGTTCCTGTCAAACATAAGAGAAAAAAAAAGCTTTGACTGAATCATTCGGTCTACTTCATCATTTCCCCAACTACAAAGTTGCTTTTGGATAAGCACATCGATAATACTGTCTCTCATTGTCTTGTTCTCACCACTACGCTTCATCTGCTTACTTCATTGTAGCTATTCAGAGCCAACAGTACAATGGCCCATTGTTTGTTGCATTGTAGACTGTTTCTTTTTTGTACCACTTGAGGTCAGTACAGCCCACATTACCACTCTTACAATTGGTTACAATCTTCCTTTTACAGTATGTATGAATGACAAGGCTGCAGATTCATTTTGGTCTGAATGGACAGGCTTGGACTCAAAGTGAAAGAGAACAAGAAAAAGTAATTTTCATAATTACATTCATTCATTTCACGCAATGATATTCATTCTGAAGTTAAGACGAGAGTTAAGAGTAAGGATGGAGCTCTCTCTCTAAAAAAAAGAATTGCATTAAATTACAGTATCATAAATCCCCACTGCTAATGCCCTGTCTGCAGACACTGTAGAAAATAAACTTGAGAAAGCAGATTTTCTTTTGTATTTCGGTGGCCTTTTTTAATGTTAAATTTAATTTTTAAGAGTGTATTATATCCATTACGCAACACATTTGACCAATACAGTAAAGAAAGCATATTCAAATACATTAAAGGTATACAGATGGTATAGATTTTGCAATATATACCAAAATAGATGCAATACAGCACCTACTTTTCTTCAGTCAGATGGCCAGTATGTACAGTAGAAAATAACTGACAGCTATGGTAATGTTACTTTTCACAGTTGATGAAAAACTGAAATAATTACTACATTCTGCAATATAAATATATTCTACAAGTGCTGAACCATAATTCAGTACACACAGTATCCAGTTTTCAGTAGATATTAAAATGAGGATAACTAACTCTTGATGTCAGTTTAATGTGATCACATGGTGGAAATATTTTGAAAGCAGCATTTGATTTACACACACACACACACACACACACACACACACACACACACACACACACACACACACACATTACATTTATGTGTTGATCATAAATGTAGGAGCAACAGATTACAGTTTTGGAGCAGCTCTACCTGGGTGCGCTCAAAAACAAACAGCGCGCCTCCCGCTCTCTGGCCCCGCCCCTGCGCGCTCGGTTTGCGCCATTACGTCACTATGCTGAACGCTACTGTGCTGCAAGGCAGGCAGCGAGCAAAGCAGCTGCAGTGAGACCGGGAGCGCTGACAACAACGAACAGGCTCATGTTGGGAAAGTCAGAAACGCAACATTTGCCTTCTCTATGACTTAATGTCCAAAATAGTTCACTTCTAACCTTTTTTTGGCGATCATACTTTCTTTATTTTGACGCATGCGTGGGATTATATTTCTTATTCTCTCGACCTGAAATGACTGCTAGTCGCCGTGTCTAGCCAATGGTTACTGCGGGGGCTCCTGTCTTGTGGATTATCCGTCGTCGCCGAGGCAGTCGCATGGTCGAGCCCGGTGGAGGCCCCGCTCTGCTGGATGGATGTGTGTGAATCAGCGGCGGACTCCGAGTACTGATGAAGACTGTGATAATGATGATGCTTGGGTTTCATCGGCAGCGGGTGAACTGATCTTGAATGTTCGGGCTATATCGCCCCTACACATACCATTTCCTCACAAGGCAAAAATTATATTCCTTAAAAACTGGACGCCCCTGGAGCAGTTTATGACGGTAAGAAAATACACTCTTTCACAGGCCACCAGCTTTTTTTTCCTTCTTACAGCCAGCTGACGTTAGCTAGCTAGCTTAGTGCTGTCACTTTTATCCAAGTTGCTACCCGCACGGCCAAAATGGCTAATATTGCGAAATAACATTGGGATAACGCTGCTCCAAATGGCCTGTTTTGTCATTACACTTGTCTCTGTTTGAATGGGATCTCACAAAAAGAAACAGAAAGCCATAATATACATTTTATTCTATAACCTTTATCGCCAGTGGTTGGTGTAGCCTGCTTGTTTGCTAACGCTAACTGTTTCGTAGCCCATTCAATACCTCGCAGTTTACTTTTACGTAGCTGCCGAAACAGTAGCTAACCTAACCAAGTGTGCGCAGTATTGGCATGCATTGAAAAGATTTATTGAATTCATGAAACTTTGTTCAGCTTTTTTTTTTTTTTGCAGGAGTCGACATGTAGCTATATTTAGTTAAACAGGCCGTTAAGAGCTCATTCATTTGCACAGTGCACAATAAGCCCTTTAATGACAGTTGACGTTCAATGGGACGAGCGCGGCGGCAGTTAAATGCCTTCAAAGATGACATTCCTTTATCATAAGCGATAGCAGTTAACGGGTGATTATTGATTATTTCTTTGTCGTGTTTCAACGCAAGTGTTGTTTAACTGAGCTTTAGTACACAGCGAGCGCTTAGCGGTGCATCGATGAAGCAGAAAAAACCCGTTTCAGACCCTTAAAAATATAACCGATGTGGGGTTTTCATTCATTGCGACATCGTTGTTGACGCACCGCTTGTTACAACTGCTCTCATGTACGTGTCACATCCTAGAAATGTCACACCGGAGGCCCTGTATAACTGTAGGTAAGCTGCTTATCGCGACCCTGCTTTAAGTAGCCCCGTGCATCATTAATTGTTCATAATAATTGATTGGAAAGAGAGCTCGTGTTTGCTGACAGAAAAAAGCTGTTGACTGTGTGGTGTTAAGTAATGGATGTGAGGGTTAGCTGTGGTGAGGCGTCCTCCTTTTTTTCGATGACGTAATCCTCCACCATCCGTGCCACATCTTTTGGGTCGCAGTCGGTTCCTCTGCTGCTGCCGCTGCTCAGATCATATGGACCCTGCTCTACCCTGTTTCTCCAGCCCCCCCTCCCCTACCATCTATGTCTCTTTCGTGTCTATTTGAAGAAAGAATCATGCTTTGTATTGTCTGAATGGGATTTGAGTTTGTTAGAGGCTGCAAAGGGAGGGATTATGAATGAAATCTAGTAGTTGGGATCGTTTTTTTTCACGTATTCCCCCAAAATCAGCAGCTCCAAAAGTGTATCAGTGAAGCAGGCACCTGAAGCCCCCCTATATGCACCTAACCCCCTGATGACATACTGTGTGTATACACTCACTGAGCACCTTGTGTTCCTAATGTTTAATAGGAACACTTTTCAATAAAATGCACTCCAGTACACCACCACCACCACCCGCTACGACCCCTATAATAAATATAAAGAAGAATTATCACCTTTCTGACAATGTCAACAAAAACTGAAACTGTATAAGCTTCGTAAAAGTAGAATTTATGGCAGAGCTGTTGCATTAGATTGCACAGGTGTTCCTAATAATGTGCATATCAGTATGATTTTCACTGATGAGTATTCATTTCTGATGGAAAAAAAAAATTGCAGATAGGAGTCCAAAAAAAATGTGTGTCTTTAGTTGGTTGGTCTTGACCTGAATACGTTTGGGAATCCCTGTCACAGGCGGATGGTTGGTTGCTGAAGCTGAACTACTTATCTTGGGAATTAGGCCTGCCATGTTGCACATTTTTTATTTGGGGCACCATTCTAGTCTGTTGATTGCCACCATATTATATATTAAAGCTGTGTTAGTAAGGATTATTTTGCATTCTGTAAAGCACTTGTTTTTAGGCTTGTTACTCATGTGAATGATATGTAACTTGACGGCTCACTGACACCAGTCTTGATGAAATGTTAAGCGATTATTTACAGTGAGATACACTCTTCAGAGCTTGGTTAAAGTTAGGTGCATTATTGTCAACAGTCCCTCGCTTGTTTGATCATGAGGAATAGATTAAAGATTTTAACTTGGTTCCAGGTAATTTCATCCTTTTAATCACATGATTTCCTCTACATTTATATTCATCTGGCCTACCTATTTTTTGTTTTTACACACCTACTGATAGTGTCTAGCATCAGTGTATTTGCTGGTTGTTATTGGCTCTTTTAAAATGCTTAAATACATGACTCCTGCCCAAAATGCTCCCTACCGAATAGAATTACACTGAAAGCCCAGATAAAACCCTGCAACTGTAGATTTAGATCTCAGTGACAATAGGAGAGTCAGGCATCCGGGTTTCTTGAGAGGTTCAATCATTGATCACAAAAAGGGGACGCTTGTTTCTGACTGTGCACATCGCAAGTTCAGAAATGATGTGTTGAGGAGAATCCTCGATGCGTAAACCTCCAAGAAGTCCTGAGTTTAAAGAGGGGATGGACCCAGCTGGTGAAGATCAAATCGCCTGTGGCAATGACCCTGCTTTACTTGAGCAGCACACCTGAACCTGCCGTCCCAGTGGTGCACAACAGAAGCGTGTGTGAGAGAAAGAGAGAGAGATGGAGCGAGAGAACAGATAAAAGAGGGGGAAAAAAGAGGTGAAGAAGTGAGGAGAGGAAAGAGAGAGAGATGAGTAGAGAAAGACTGAGGGAGGAAGACAGAAGGGGGCACAGGTGTGGCCTGGGTAATGGGGATAAATTGCACCTGCTATCACAGGGCAGGGGGATCCCATGGGAGCAAGTTAGGAGTTAGTAGATATTATCATCACATCCCAGTTCAACATGTTCAAATTTAGCTGTGGCTGTAGCACATAGGCGAATTGTTATTCAACCTTACATTTATTTCCTACTGTTGGGGTGGGTATATGTCATTTGTCTTCACCTTAGCTGAAATGATTCTCATCATGTGGCCTAGCCTGCAGTTTATTCCAGGTCTGTAGTATGTGTACAACAGTTTCAAAAGTTGTTGGTCAATATTGCCTGTAAAAAGGATTAGCATTGACAGTAACAGCAAAAATGTGAATAAAACAATTGATTCAGAGTTAAAACAACACCATAAAAGAATACTTTCCTTTGGAATCAGTGGTGAGATGTGCAATCGGCATTGCTTCAAAATGTTGTCCTTTTTATTTTCTTTCCTTCATTTCCTTCATAGGTGTATGGTGTAGTCACAATATATGACATATATAGTTTCTTCTTTTACAAATGAGGCTATCCAGAAATGTCATCATTGTGCATGTGAGTAGTACTATACATGAACTGTTGGAGACTTTTTGTGAAAAAGAGACAATATGTTTTTTCTTTATGTCTAGATTTCAGTAGAGCACAAATATCCAAATATGAATGGACAGAGAAGATTGTCAGGGTTCCAGTGATATGTTGATGGGACATTGTGAGCCTTAGTGATATCAAATAATGTATTTATTGTGCCAAATGAACAAATTACAGAAACCCCTTTTTCATTTATTTGATCAGTCTGATTGTTTTGCTGATTGTTTTGTTCTGTATCAGCCAGCAAGATTTGAATACGCTATTTCACGTTTTGTGACATTATTTTGATTGATATCAAGTTGTAATATCATGTTCTTGGGAAAGAAAACAATCCTTTTTAAAAAAAAATATTCTGGTGAATCTGTCCACAGGGTTACGTGCTGTAATTGTGCTGCACTGCACTTCCGGTTCACACACAGACATAGATGTAGCTGTGAAAAGGTCGACTCGGTTCCTTTTACTGGAGAAAAAAGTTTGATGATTATGAAGCAAAATCTCAAGTTATATAGAGCGTCTTTTTTTCTATGATTTCAAAGGGAATTTACTGAAAGTTATCTGTAACAGACTGCAGAGAAACCTGATGATTTTGAGAATAAAGGCCATAAATGTTGACGGAAAATGTGTTCTGGCACAAAGGGCTGAGAGCTTTGTGTGGAAAGTCTGCTCCATTATGATTATTTAGGGACTTCAGACAATTCGGACGGTTATTGTATTAATGTTTTTTACATCATGCACCTATCCAGTATTACACCCACCTAGTTCAGCAGTTCTTTATTCAACCCTTGATGATATCCTTTTGTTTTTGATCGGAACTGAAGAAGCTCATGAGCGAGGAACAGTGTTAAATAATTCAACTTTACTGGCAGCACTACAACTTACATGTTTTGGTTGACGGTTGCAAGCGTTAGGCTGTTTCATTTGTTTTAATGTGGTAAACCAGGAGGGGCAGCAAATTTATGTCCTCTTTGACATCCTAAGGGCCCTCAGTAGTTGATTTATCATGCCATTTTTGCATATGTGTCTCCACAGGTCTAGTTGGTACCTGCAGAGAAGATGCGTAAAGATGACAGCCTCCTGGTTAAACATCATAAACCAGCCCACATAGCAAAGTAGTCAAAGGTCAACCATTGTTCTTGCCGGTTTTAAAGGCTGAGATGTGTACACACTGTGGGACCGGCTAGGAGAGCAGAATGTGTAGAACATTATATGTCCAAAGATCCTCTGTTTCCTATATGAAGTCACTTATTCTTAGATCTTTTGCAGGCATTCCTAGAAGAAGCAAATAAGCAAAATGCCATTTCCTTGTGAATGTAATGTGTTTTGGAACTTAACGCAGCTGTCATTTCTGTCACTCTCTGAGTTTTGTACTTTTTTTTTTTTCCTCTCTATCTTTGTCTGACACCTTATGTCTGCTTAGTCTCAACGTTGGAAAGACACACCCTATACCACTCAGCATGGTGCTCAATAGTGCTGACAGCTCAGTATTGGTGTTAACTCACAGTGTTGGTAAGAAGTATGCTGGCTGGCTGCTGCAGACAAGATACATTATCAGGCTTCAAAGATGCTAGTATTCACGTATCTTACATTAGTAGCCTCGCATTCATCACCAGAAGTGCTGTGAAAAAAAGCCTGTTAGTATTAATGAACTTTAACTTCTGGCATCACTATATCCATTCATACTTGCTTATTAAGACCAACGCTTGTGCTCGTTTCAAATTGAGTGGTATGTACCTTTTTTTTAAGACCCCTCATAAAACCCTCTTATTTATTTGCGTGAGACCGGACTCCCTATGACCTATGCTGACTCTTGGTGACAGCCCTGTCAAAGAGCAGCCTGTTCATGTTTAACCAAGAGGACCAGCTGCCTGCCCATTCCATTATAACCCTTTGGAAAGCTCACAGCCCTGTTTGTAGTTGGGAAGCGCTGTAAGCGGAGCTATTGATAGACGGAGTTTGGCCATTTTATTTTACAGTGGCTGCACACCAACAAGACTGTTGCCAAGTTACTTGGGATTTTGTGCCAGCTTATTCCTAGAATGTTGTGCATCTTGCATCAGTAATTACATGAAGGATAATTACTGCCAACACGTTAATCTAAAGTGGGAGGTAAAACAGTCGACATACATTTACAGTTCGGGCCTAACATGTCACAGGCTGCTAGCGCTCTCAGATCACCATCATTTTCCTGAGCTACAGTTTCCTACTGACTGGCAGTCCTTAAGT
Organism: Thunnus maccoyii; assembly: GCF_910596095.1. Taxonomy (NCBI): domain Eukaryota; kingdom Metazoa; phylum Chordata; class Actinopteri; order Scombriformes; family Scombridae; genus Thunnus; species Thunnus maccoyii. The sequence continues at coordinate 9,899,080 of NC_056543.1, forward strand.
GAACCAGCCACCCATTCACATAAATATCCAGCCAGATAGGTCTCAGAAAGTGAGCTAGTTAGTGGTCTGTTGCTGGGGCGGATATGGCACAACTCTTTAGCAAAAAATCATCTCAGGAGCCCCAAACACAGCTGTGTTTATTCTGTGCAAGATACCACAGTGACAGAGTGCCAGAACAAAGGTGCTTTGACAGTTTTAGACTTCCAAAAATTTAAATCAAGTATTGCCATATTAGTTGCGACACATTTGGTAGCAAAATAATAGTATCGTGTAGATGTGTCTGTCAGGCGTTTTAGTCTCAATATTGGAAAAGCAGAGACGAAGACTTGCATGTTTACATGAATTTTTTAAGTTTTAAGACTAAAAATAATTACGGTATTTTCTGCCTGTGAACACTGGGACAAAAATAACAGTGGCCTTGTGAATTGTAGATGGATTCAGTTCTAGCAGGGAAAAAACCTTATTATGTGAAGTAATTGACAACGTTTATTCATAGTTAGACAGTCATAGTAGTGTCAGATCATAGTCATTCTTTATGCTCGTATAAAAATGTTCTAAGTAGTCTTGTGAGTAGCCATTTCTGTGACACACGGACTAAAAAAAGGCAGAAAAAACCATTAAATCACTCAAAAGTACCTTTTTATGAAACATGAATTTGTAGTGGCTCTCCTTCTGAAAAATTGTCTGAATGTCTTTGTTCCATTTTTAAGATTTTATTATAGATGTATTATTGTCAGATCAGGATCACCTCTTCCCTTCCCCCTCTGTCTCTCTCTCTCTCTCTCTCTCTTTCTGTCTATCTAGTCTTGGTGTATCTGGATTATGCAGAACCAATCAGGTGAAACTGCATAATATGTTAATGGTGTTCTCAGTTAGTGGGGAGTCATAATGGTTTGATTAGCTGAAACAGCATGCTATCCAGCTAGAGAGAGGAGAGAGACAGAACCCCTACTTCTTATGCACACACACACACACACACTAAATGCTTTGAATCCACCAGTTTACATTCAGGTATACAGGATTCAGACAACACCTGAGAGAAATGTGACCCTACATACACACACACACAATGTCTTTTATTGATGTCTTGGAGATCTCTGTGAATGTAAGAGGTTGGGATTAGGCCCAGTTGTGGCAATCATACTGTATCAGCACATGAGGACAGCCCAGATTATGAGGCGGTAAGGACAGTCCCCTTTTGTTTTCCCACTGGGAGCAGTGTGTGATAAAGATAGTCTCTCTCAGAGTAGCATACAACAAAGACAATTTGTAGGATTTGGGAAATTAAAAGGGGATGATACTGAAGAAGTGAAACAAGTTCATCTTGCTGCTTCTAATTCACCACTGGCAATCAATCCATAGCCATAAATTACATTTTGTCCAACAACCATAGCCAGCGTTTCACAGATATTAACCAGCTGTTTATTGAATAAAATGTTTTTTCCATTTATATCTCTCTACATAAAAAAAATAAGGTTTAACTGTCAAGAAGCAACAAGCACATTAACAAATTGGCATTGGGGCGGTACTTTTTTCCCCCAGTATGGAGTATCAATAGACCACTGGGTCCATTATTTTTATGTGACCTACATCTGTAAAATGCATTTCTGACTCAATCTTTTGATTTATTAAGGGGAAATTGACTCTTTACTCCACTAGCCCACAAGCCTGTAGGCCTTGGCAACATAAATAGTTGCTCTAGATATCCGTTATAATTCATCATCCTGTATCAGCCCTGAGATGAGTCACTCGTGTGTTCTAACTCAGTTTGCAGGACTAGATTATGCCAGCAGAGCCAGGAGATAAAGATAGCTAGATTATAGTTTAGGGGCCTGTGTGTGTTAGACCTGGTTAGCCCTGCAGAGGTTGGATTAAGACATAGCAACATAAAGGTATTAAAGGATTAACATTATCATTGATCATCACCGGTTATGAGATGGATAGATGCAGGGATGGCCATCAGATAAATGAAAGGATGGGAGAGAAAAGGGTTGACTGGACGTGTGATTGGCATCTGAATGGGTAGATTGAATAAGTGAAGCCGTGATGATGACTATACTGCTTTAGATATCGAGTATCTTCAAAGAGCTGCAGATTTTTGCATTTATTAGTGCAAAAAAATCACTTACTGCTGTTTTAAAAGAAACAGGCAATAGGCCTCTTTCACAGAAGACAGTTTGACATGTCATAATAGGACAAGCACAGGTGTAAATACTACTTAAACAAGTTTTTTTGTACATGTACGTCTATTAAAAAACTCAACTTGCAAAACAAAAGATATCCAGTGCGGCACTTTCAAACTGGACTATCAATCAGTAATGAAATACATGAATAATCTCTGTAATTAAATGGACTATTCAATCTTTTAAAATAATACTGTCATATTTTATTCATTTCACTGTATACTGTTATTGATTAAGGGGGATCCAGGGTGCCCTTTTGAAATCTGGCCATGGACAAGGGATGAAAATTAGCCCTCCAGGCTAACTCTGGCTGATCAACGAGCATCGTCTCTGATAAATAAGTTGATAATAAAATGTACTCGTGCCTATTCTCAGTTCTGCATTCAGCTTATTGAAATGTGTTTACTCGGTCAGTTGACGGTGTCAGTTTAGCTGCTGAATTCTTCTCAGTCCCTTTTCTCTTCCTCAACACGTAGATATCCTTCAATCTCACTTCCTTACCCATCTCATCCACCCAGACCTCTGCGGTCTTGAGGGATCGGTACCAAGAAGCAGCTTTAAATTACTGCTGAACTCTGAGCAGTCGGTGCCGCCGTCAGTCGCTGAACATCGTTAATTTATTTAACTGTTTAAACATTGTCGGTGTGCTCGCGGTTGCATACGTTTTCTCATATGATATGGTTCAATTTATAGTAGTATGTAGTGAGATATCGTGACAAAGTGAAGTATTGCACCAGTGTTGGGAATTAGTGCATCGATGGTCTAAATGAAGAGAAAAGTCTTTCAGATGAGGCTAGAATGAAATCAGTCCTTCCTCTCCATCATTGCTCAAGGAAAACATATCATTATATTATTATAGAGTAACCACTGGATGATATGAGTATACTTCAACATTTTTCATCTGAGAGAGAGGACTCCCCCATCCACTGCAGCCCATCCCCCACCTTTACACACCTCAGGTATGTGAGTACAGCTGGCTCCTAACTCTTTACTTAAGAGTTATGCTCCGGCGCGAGTCGCGGCTTGTCCTTTCCCCTCACTATCATTCTTCCCATTCTCCCCCCCCTAAAATGCACGAACACAGCGACACACGCACCAATCTATACACGTTTACACATACACATTTTCCTAAAGATGTATTGTGATGTGCTCAGCAGAGATTTTTGTAGTCCCATTCTAACCTGCTGCTTGTGCAACCTGAGCTTAGCGTGTGGTTGTGTGTGTGTGTGTGTCAACTTCGGATCCTCAGGTCTGCCTTTGAAACAGCTGCTTAATGAGCCCCGAATACCAAAGGAGGTCAAAGGACACAGTTGCTCGAGGACAGTGGGTCAGAGCCAAAAATGGGTTGCACTCCTTATTCTGCTGCGTCCCCCTCATGAGAATCGAGTGTGCGTTTACATGCACTTCAGTAACCTGGTTACTCTGAGAAACCAGGCTAAGCTGCTAATCAGAGAACCAGTTTACATGCACCGCGGATACATGCAGCAGATCAGTAACTGTATTTCTCCCCCTACCCCCCCCCGAAGATGCTGTTTTCTGACGTGTGTGTGTGTTAGGCTGCATTAAAACCAAATCTGGCAATGCATGAAACACTGCAATCCTCCCATTCATTTAAAAGGGGACAGCATGTTTATGCTGCAGGAGTAGAGCTCAGCAAAAAAAAACAAAAAAAAAAAAACGCAGCAGCTGTCCGGCTAAGAAGTTGAACCAGACTCGACTTTTGCCAAAACGCAACCCAACGTCATGCTTCCGTGGCTGTGAGTATTACAAATCGTTGCGTGGTGTTTTGGCTTCTAATAAGTCCTTAAATGCATTCATCTGTAACTTCAATGCCTTTCATTGTTTCACACACCCCCACCATTGTAGCCCCCTTGCGTCATAGTACCGGATCGCCGTATTTGGTGTGAACGCAGCCTTATAGGAGACCGGAGGAGGACAGACAGAGCAGAGCTTTCCCACATAGTGTCAAAGTGTCTGAATTTAACAAATAGTCAAATGTTTCAGAGGTGGAAACCAACTTTTTAGACGTCTACAGGCTACTTTGTGTTAGTTTCACTGGGTTCCCACATGTCCTTGAAATCCTTGAAAGTTTGTGAATTTAAGAAAAAAATAATCAAGGCCTTGAAAGCTTTTGAAAGCAGACATAAATAGACACGGGTCATTGAAAGTGCTTGGATTGATATATGTTGTGCAAGAGCAGAATATTGTTTTGTTGTGCTGTGAGCTTCTATAAAGCTGCTAGTTCTCATTATAAAAAGTCCGTGTCGTAACAGTAATTAACCTTGATCCGTGACTCATACTATGCCGTGTCGGGTCCTTGAATCGGAGGGAACCGGGCCTGAAAAGTCCTTGAAAAGTGCTTGAATTTGATGTTAAAGAAGGTGTGGGAACCCTGGTTTCAGTCATCGGATGGAAGTATTTGAAATAAGAGGATGCATCACTCCGTGTCATGATCTCTCCTTTCATCCAGCCGCTCTGCTGGGCTTTCCCTTTCTGCACTCCCTTTTTACGCATAAGGGTACTTGTAAATAGTCAATTAGAAATCTGGTTACGTGTATACATGGCAGAGGAACTAGCATAACTTTCTGCTGACACCAGGTTTTTTTTAACCTTCTGTACCTGCTTACGGTTACAAGGTTTCTTGTTTACATGACATTTAAGAAAGAAGCATACTGGAGAAAGCTGGCTGTAACCAGGTCACTTCAGTGCATGTAAACACACTGATTGTTGTTGATCTCAAACTGAGATTAAGTAGGACCAGGTGGTGTTAAAGAAACACTGGTTTACAAATGTTTTTCCAGAGTTTTAACTCGATCAAATTGCTCGTAATTATGTATCTAAAAAGCGATGACATTTTCGGTTATTATTTGATGGTTTCCACCATCAAAGAACTCAGCTCTGCCAGTCAGAAATAGACCTGTTTTTACCAACCAGCAGTAGTAGTGACAGTAAATGAGTCATATTTTGGTTCCATCATTTATTAAAAGACTAGTAGGAGGGACTCTCTACCCCATAGTTTTCTGCCTTCCTTTCCAGACATGCAGTGTGTTTTTTTTGTTTTTTTTTTTTTGTGTGTGTGACACTTGACAGGGTTATTTCTGGAACATCAACAATTTACACGGTAAAAACCTAGTTTTATCCGCTGCTTGTTTTGCTTGGAGATGGGTGGAGGAAACGCAAAAGCAATTCTATATCCAAGTCAAACAAAGATGCAAGAAAAAACAGTCTAAAAACACTGCTGTTTTTTTTATTTTTTTATTTCATACTGCTTCAAAACTCTCCACTGTCAGGCTTGTTTTCTGTCATCCCACCTCCTTACTAGTAGTGAATCACAGTCATCACGATTAACTCTGTGTAATTTCTCTCTCTCTACGTCATTTCTTCAGTTTTAGACAGTTAATAGACAGGTGCTGAATGTAAATAGGGGCTGTGAAAATGTGGGCACCGTGGATGTTAGATGATGCAGAAAGGGGGGGGAGGGGGGGGGGGGGGTAAAGGATCGTCAGCGTGCGTAGAGATATCTGGTTACAAAAGCTTGTGGGCATGCTTTTCTGGAGGGTGTGTCTACCCACGTGAGCTGGATTGCTCCGAACAGCACACACACACACACTCACATGTACCTCCCTCTGCTCTCTTGTTGACATCTGGGCCTGCCCTAACATTTCTAAACTTTAACTCACTGCCTCAGGATAGGAGTAATCTTTTCCTCAGGCTAACTTTTTCCCAGCAAACCAGAGCTGCACACGAGGACACTTAAAACATTCATTTTTCATGTTTTGTGGAACTAAAACCAGGCAGATAGGTGCATCTACCTATTTACTCCTCTTATAATTGATACCAAAATGGAGAGAACTGCTGATCAGATAAAATCTATTTGAGGATATTTATTAGGATATTTCCCAGTATCAATATATATATATATCATGATATAGCAAATACATGTTTGAATAGAACAGTTATGTGAAGGAGATCTATGTTTGGAAGCAAAAAGAAAAAAAAAAAACGGAAACCAGTAATGTTACAGAATCCGTTTTTGAAACAGACTTTGGTTACACACAGAAAACCAGCTTGCTTTCAGTTGAAGTGTGAGAAGTGACTCAATAAGTTGTGTAATCAGCAAAAAAGACATTTAATTAATCAATTGTGATGCTTCACAATTAACTGGCACTGCTGCTGTAATGTTAGCATGAAATATCAGCTGACCTTTATAAAGCTAGTGTTTGTTTCATTTGTTTTTATTGCTATTACCCACATGTAGTTCTCTCTGCATTAGCCCTCCCGTCTGTCTCTGGTGTGAGAATCAAAAACCAGCAGAAAAACACGCAGACATCAGTCTGTTCTCAGTGGCAGAGAAGGGAAAACAGCACAGGAAAGGCAAAACAAGGTTGCAGGACAGTTATCACAAACAAGTTTGCAGAGGAACTGCAGAGTCAGCCTTCTGTAACACATACAGTACATTTCTGAAGCGAACAGCACACACGCAACTTTCTTCATTTTGACTGCAAGAACACTCAAGAGGCTTGTTTCTACGGAAGTTGAATGCACTTATTGTAAGTTACCATGGACAAAGGCATCTGCAAAATGAATGCAATGTAACAACATACAGTGCAACTCTTTGCTGCAGGTTTATTATTTTTGTTTTGCACTTTAAAAACTGTAAAAATATTTATGTATTTTTTTAAAAACTTATTCGATTGTTTTAAACATGCTTGGAAGGTAAAACACATTATTAACAGAGAGTGAATGCCAAGTAATTTTACATTTTATAAAACTGGATCTTTTTTCAGTGCATGCATTAAACTCAAGACTTTAAACAAGACTTGGTTAAAAGCTAGTCAATGTCTGGACCGTTTATGGTCAATGTACAAAATTGTGGCCAATTTGTTACAAGGAAAGTCAATGGTAGTGTTTATAATGTGAATTCCTGGATATTAAATGTTCATTGGCAGCTGTCTGTAGTGGTCCCAGTAATATTCATTGGTAAAGTGTACTGAAGTAGCGTATCACATGACATGGTTTTGCTATGTTTGAGCCACTCATATCTCAGGATGTTTGATTTGAAAGAGAACTTATTTTACTTCTAATTATAACTATTGTAATTATCTGTTAACTCGCCCTGCTCTTTCATCTGTTTCTATCTCAGACTCACTCTGCATTGAGTGTTTTGTCAGATTGATTGTTATTCGGGGCGCTTTAATTCCCTCGTGCCTCCCGGCGTATGGAGAGCTGTTTTCTCTCCTACTCTGCAAGCTCATGCTGTTTGTTTGTCCCGGCTCGGATGCGGCCGAAGCCGCGAGAACCAAACGTTGGAGGTTTCTCATGTGCAGCAGCCCCAGGCGTACCACCACCACTACCACCACCACCACTGCTGGGTGAGCTGCCAACATCATCCATGACGCTCCCCGCCGGCACCGAGGCCGCGGACCTCACACGCGGACCTCACACGCCGGGTCCGCCGCAGCTATATATCCACACGCTCCTCCAACAGTTGTGTAATCATGCATATGGGAGGAGTCCAGGTGACGACCGAGGTAGGGCGTCTGCTGGTCCGGCTGCAGGGCGCTGTTAGGGTGCGATAAATTCAGAATGAGCCGCAGTCAGTGGAACCGCTGTAAACGTCCCCTGAGGATGTAACAGAAAACTGTTCTCATTGAATCATTCTGAACTACGGCCAATGGGGAAACTCCAACGCTCGGCCGGGCAACCAATGGTGTAACCTCCATCACTCAGTGAGTCAGTCAGTGACGGACAGACATTCCCGTGTGAACGGATGGCTCCGCTGTTGTGGTCCAGCAAAAAACAATATCAGGACCAAAGTATTGTTAACTTTTTAAAAAAAAAATGGAAAAAAAGTGCTGACAAGTAACACAACTAAGATGGAAACCGTGTCAAGATCTTGTGCTGCTCTTAAATTTGCACTTTAGTAAGTAGCAACACAGTCAGAAACCCTGTTTAAGCCACGCTAGCAGAGAGTTGCTGATTCTCAAAACAATAAATGGGACAGACTGACAATCAATATGTCAGTCCTTCAATCCATTGATCTATTTCACTGGGTGTTTTCCTGCTAGTTCTGTACTGTATCAGCTTCGGTCTCCCTCTGGGCATTTGTCTAGATGTTTCTACGTGTTTGACAGCTTTGTGTTTGCTGCAATTATCAGTCGGAAAAACAAATTACAGCCTATGTGATTTTGCACTGTCAGGTCCCGCGTGTATGTGTGTGTGTGTGTGTGTGTGTGTGTGTGTGTGTGAGCTTATATCCAGTATTTGTGCATGCAGAAAGAAAGTGAGCAAAATGGACAACCATATCCTGGGAGAATCAGTGTGTGTGTGTGTGTGTGTGTGTGTGTGTCAGAGATGGGAATGAGACGACCGAGAGAACATGAGAACAAGATTGTGTGTGCGTGTGTGTGTGTGTGTGTGAGAGAGAGAGGGAGAGGGAGAGGGAGAGAGAGAGGGAGAAACAGGCGGCCTTGCTGCTATTTTCTGGGGCAGGCTATCAGGCAGTGAGGCAGCAGGGAGGGATAATAACAGAAGCTGTTACATTCTTGTGGTTTCTCTGATTTCAGCATGAGGCAGGGGGCTGGCTCTGGCTGACTCACGGCTGCTCTGCCTGCTCTCTCTCTCGCAGCCTCAATGCCAGCAGAAGCTGCTAGCAAGAGGACAATACATGACATTTCTTTGGACACTTTTATCTCACCGGACCATGAATCAGTGCATATTTTAGCACTGCTTACTTAAGAATGAACCTAGCAACTGATTAACACCGGCTAACCCACCACTGGAGCGGTGATAATAACTTTACTTCATAGTGTAGGAGGTCAGGTTTGTTCCTCAGGGCCTGTTTCAGATGCTACAGTTGAGGACTGGCCGTTATTTGGGTATTAAATATCTTGGTATATGTTTGGTTGTGTTGGTATTGATGTTTAGAGGAGTTGTCATAGTTACAAGAACGTAGCAACAGCGCTTCTGTGCTTCTTCCATTGAGAAACTGAAACAACTAAGCAGGCTAGAAGGGGATGAGATGTTGTGTGTATGCCCTACAGGAGCAAGGTAACAATATAAAAGCATTTAGTCATTTCACATTAAGAGTTTAGATTATGAGAAGATCAGGTGTTAATCTGGTTACACCAGCCAATCATGGTAACATCATTAGTGCTGCAACAGTTAGATGATTAATCTATTAGTATTATAGAACTGATTAATCATTTGTTATCAGCCAAAATATTGTCTGTTTACATGTTACAGCCTCCCAAATGTTAGGATTAGTCACTTTTCACTTTTAATTAGCTATTTGAAAGTATAATTTTGGGTTCTGGTGAGATGCTTTACACCAAATAATCAATTCATATCAGAAGAAGTTTGACATCAATTTGTGTTTTAAAGTAATTTTTACTTGACACAACTAATGCATGCCATAAATGTGATAATACTTTAAAAAATACTTTGAAATGTGTATTTATTTCATCATGCCAGTCTCCGTATTAGTGTGCATCCTTCTTGTTTTCAGTGGATCTTTTTTATTCTATACAATAGCACCATTACTCTCAAGTTAAATCTGTTTGATTGTTTCATTTAAGCCTTCATTTAGGTCTGGGGTTTCGCTAATCTTCTTTTGTGAAATCAGATTAATCTAGAACAGTCCGGGCAAAATCGAGCAGTGTTTAACTCATGCTTTTGAAACCTGGTTTGCTGTATATTAGGCCAATGCTGCAGAGGAAACGCTGTCGTGCCTACAAACGCTAACACAGATACTTATAGCCCACACAAACCTATACTGGCCTACATAACGTGATAAAGCTATAAAGAACATGTAGTTTATGTCACTTACCAGTGTTTCTAATAAAGCTAATGCTGCAGAATACATAAACAAATGTTTTCTAGATTCTATCAGCTTTTCTATGGCTGATGTCCGGTAATATATCTGTACATGCAAATACACTGCTAGCTCATCAGAAAAGACAGTGTGTGTGTACATTATCCTCTGTATCTCAACCTCATTAAAGGATAAGTTCACATTTTTTCTGTCTTAAAGCAATATTCAGGGGCCTAAATGAACATTGAAATCCAGAGCTCTATAGTGTGTCACTCGCATTTGCTCCTAAAAAACAGATGTGTGAACCGGAAAAATAATTTACGAGCACAGTGTGCAAGTAAAGATTACAACCTATTGTAGTCTCTCTCTCTCTCTCTCTCCCACCTGCTGCTATTCATTCAAAAGCCAGTATTTAATAGTCAGATAATGTGCAATGTTTATTAACGGTACATTTCGTTTCACAGAACAGAAATGCCACCGAGTATAGATATCAGCACACTAACCGTAGCCTCAGTTTGTGTGTCTCTCACACAGAGCAGCTGGTAGCGTTAGCGAGCCCGATAAGAGACAACAGAGAGGCGACGTCTTGCTAATAAAGCAAAGATGTATTCCTTTTCAGTGCGGCGGTAAACATAACACATGACCCGTCGATAACTAACTGTGATATATTCAGAGCGTAACAAGATATTCAGGGCTGACAACGGTAACGTTAACATGATGAACAGCAGGACTCTGGAGAGCCTCTCATAGCAGAGCCGCTAGCTCAGCTGCAACACAGAAACTTTGACAAAGGGCCTTGAACGTGCTTCTACTGACTGTCAAAGCTCCAGCGGACTCTCTGTGTTTCCAGCATGTGACACGGAGAGCAGCTGCTCACGGCTTGTTTTCTTCTTCGTTGTCACCTGACCGTCACCAGTCCATACAGCGCCTCCATAAGGAGGTGGAGGGTAGTGGCCCCAAGTGACTAGCAAATATTTAGCATTTTTACTTAAAATAATCACTAAAACGATGATTTGATTGTCAAAATAGTTGCAGATTAATTTTCTGTCGATCGACTAATCGTTTCTTTCTTAATGAATTCACTTCTTGACTGCGGTCCAACACGAAAAGGTGAATGATAGTTCAGTTCCTGTTCTCTCATTGATACTGGCCTCAGGTTATTTAAATTAGAGTCTGTTTGACAAAGACCTAAGCACACCCACACACAGCAGAGACAGCGGCAGGTGATAGCTGGCCTACAGTAGTGTGAAAGATAAACTGCTGAGAAGTTAATAAACTCTGTGTTAGTTGAACATTTTTCACTCTGCTCCTCATTTTTTTTTCATTTAGAAGCACATGTGCTCCTAGTGTAGAGCTCTGAAATAGGTCTTGCTTGCTCTAATCATTCCTCCCATTCATACTGGCCCTTAAGAGATCCCTTCCTAATATGCTTACAATGTAAGTGATGAGGGACAAAATCCACAGTCCTCCTTCCATGTAAAATGCAAAAACATATTTAAAAGTTCATCTGAAGCTAATATGAAGCTTCAGCTGTCCAAATTAGTCAGATCAAGTGGATGTCTTTTAAAGTTAAGGCCTCTGTCTCTTAGTTGTGATTGTTCCACAGGATTTTGTCCCCCATCACTTACATTGTAAGCACATTTTAGGATCTTTAAATGACCGGTATGAACAGGAAGAATGATTACAGCAAGCGAAACCTCTTTCAGTGTTCATACGGGGCAGCTGACAGACTGTGAAAACTGTGATGCATCATAACGCTCCGGCCACAGTCAGACAGGCTCTATGAAAATAAAGGCCGTCACCACTGTGTCAGGACTCTGACGTCGCACTGGGTTGAACGGCGCTAGCAGAAAATAAAAGTTCACTTAGCCTGATGCTGGGGAGATTTGTATCAGCTGTTTGAGTTTAAGACATTAAGCCGCGCATGCACCTTGGAATTTGTACGAAGCAAACCGTGGCCTAGAGGACGGATTAATCCAGATGAGAATTTCTACCTTCTGAACCTCAGGACATGCAAAAGAACGACAAATTGCTTTCTCAGTATTTTTCACCAACAGCTAACCTTATTTTCTACAGCGTGGAAACATTGTACAGGCTGTGAGGTGATTGTCAGGTAGGCCCACGCTTTCCTGTTTTGGCCCTGTTTACCAACCACAATGTGTTCCACCCACCTCCATCTCTTCATCTTCAACTCTTCATACAACCAGTGGTACAGAGACATCCCCTAACACCTCTCCCACACAGATGCTATGTGTTATATGAGCCATATAATACAGTCAAACAAGCTGTTTAATCGTCAACTCTAATTTACACCTCCTCCTCTTCTTGTATGGCCCGTGTTGCAGCAGGGCTTACGGTTAGCTTTGTGGTTAAATAGTTTGCAGCTGAGCACCCAGTATCTAAGTTATACATTTTATTATTGGATATTTTATTTATCTTCTATCCTGAGCGTCCGCAGTCGCGCTCACCGCATCCCCCTCTGCCTTTGTCACTGTCTAACACCAGAGAAATGTAAAAAAAAAAAAAAAAATTACATCTGTTTTTCCCCTCCTACAGAAAAGGCTCGAACCACAGCACTGTAAGGTCAAACCATACTGCTGTCAGACATGTAAATGTGACATAAAGAGCAACATGGTAGGATAAACACATTTGTGTGTGTGTGTGTGTGTGCGTGTGCGTGAGAGTACAGACAAACAGAGCAACATCATACATCAGTCACAAAAGTCACAAACAGACTATTTTTTTTGTTTTTAAGAAATTACTGTTAAAGTCATTTTGACTTAGAATCATCACAAAATAACATATAGGGAGGAGGAGATGTGGCACAGCTTTAAGTTTCCTGAATCATGTGTCAAACAGAATCCCTTTCATCAGCAAAATAGAGCTGACTCTTTACACTTTGTCCCATACGTGGTTGCACATGCACACACACACGTGCACACACACACATGCACACACACACGTGCACACACACAGGCCGCCAGTTACAGCTCTATAAAACATGGTATTTTTCTCAGAAGTGAACCTTTTACGCCGTAGATAATTTTAAGATGTTTTTAAAGCAGCAGATGTGTTTCTGTCATAACGTGCACCGGCGTGAGCGAAGTGTGAGTTTGCAGGTTTAGGTGTGAATGAGACATCATGTCTCTTTGTCCTCACAGGGCTGTTGGATATTATGTGTTAACCGCTCCGCTTTCAATGAACTTTTTTATTTAAGGACAGCGTTAGAAAGTTGTTAAATAATGTGTGTAAGGGTGTCACATTCACATGGCCTGCTGTGCATCTGTAGACAGAGGGAGGAGTTGTCTAAATGCACCCAGGGAAAGAATTAAAGAGCGTGTTAATACTTTTAATTTCTTTTGTGTATGGTATTGTGTCCTGTGTATTGTTTGTTAACCCTGACAAATGCTGTTTTTACATTTGAGAGCAGTAAAAACACCCTGAGCGCTGTTCTTTTTAGTCCAAAATGACCCAGAATTTACAAAAATGTGTAATATTTCAACTTTTTAACATTTTTGTGCAGCTGATACACATTTTTGTACATATAGGGTGTTCGCAGGTGCTTCACAGTGAATATCATTCATCGAGGGGTTGAATGTCTGTATTATTAATTGACTGCAATCAAACTATGACTCATATTCTGGTGTCAAAAGTAGGTGAAAGTTTTAACATTTTTAAGAAGGTGGGAAACCTCTTCACCTCACCTCAGACCACCTTGAACAAATCTGCATCTGTTAGTCATCCGTTTGACATATCCCCTTACTCCGAAGAGACGTTGAGAACTCATTGTGATAAAATGACTCAGGCGGCCTCTCTTCATCGCCTGAGCAAGTGACCTTTCGATGACGTTCAGTACAGCTTTGATAATAGGGACACATTTTTTTAGTGAAAAAACTCCCATCAGCCACAGGAGTTTCCAGGACAATGACTGTTGTATTGCCTCTGAGGATTTAGGCTGATGATAAAAGCCTTTTCCTGGTATTCTCTACTCAGCTACCTGCCGCCTATCTCTCATTTTAAATGTCTTTACCCGGCCTAATACCGTTTCTCAGCAAAGAGCGAGAATAGCATATCCGAGGCTTCCCAGAAAAAAGGCTTGAGGAGTAAAGTGTGAGGCAGGACTCCAGACTAACAGCCTAATAGCTAATTATTTATTTATTTTAAACTTAGCAAATCACAAACTGAACAGAGAGTTGATCACAAACGGAGTGCGTCCTCTCATGCTGTTACTACAGTCACTATCACAGGCTGGCTACTCCTCTGATACCGGTCCATGTATCCCTTCAGTCACAAACGGCTCGCTGGCAGGACCTCACAAATATGCTGCAAATCTCTGTTCAAGGCCCTCCTGCACAGCGCTGTGACTCAGTGGAAGCAGCGACCGAGCGGTGGAGTAGTGAGTTCAGGACACAAAGACTGAGACAGAAGTTTTCTCATATTTTGTGTTTGTCCGTAACATCCACTGTGGGATGGTTCAGGGACGGTGGAGCCCTGGTGTGAGGAGAGACGGGTGCTGAACGAGACAGTTAGATGAGATGAGTTCGGATTGATTCGGTGTTTGAGTATCATGGCCTGAACAGATTCTAGGAACACAGGATCAACCTGAGAATACAGGGATTAGGGAGCAATTTAAATTATATTGTCATCATGATTTTTTTTCACATGCTAACCCTTTAGGGCTACACGATTCTGCTCAAAAATGAGCATTAGGATTGTTTCCACTCACTTAAACATCACTTTCCACAATGTTTGGTCCCTTGTTAGCGAACCGTTTTCTCTACGTCCGACCTCAAAAGCATCATCGTTATCTTTGAATCCACTTCCGCACAGCAAACTGCAAAACTTTACGGTACGAGCACAGTGTTTATGTCAGAACTGGAGGTGGATAAACATTTGTTTTTCCATATCATTACTGTTTTTCCGTGACACATTTTTGTTGTTTTGCTGTTAAAAAAAACTTTATAGAGCTGCACCTAACAATTATATTTTAATCTGTCAATTATTTTCTTGATTAATCAATCATTTGGTCTGTAAAATGTTGATCAACCCAAAGATATTCATTTTACTATTAAAGAGGACTAAAGAAACTGGAAAATATTCACATTTAAGAAGGTGGAACCAGGCAATTTTTAGCCTTTTTTCTCAAAACAATGAATCGATTATCAAAATAGTTTTCGATTCATTTTCTGTCCTTCAACTAGTCGATTAATTCGTGAATACAAACGGTTGCAGCTTTTTCTTTCACTTCATTTTACTCTGCGGTCTCTCTTACACATTAGATTTATTTACATCAATGTCCTTCCTCCTCTTTCTGTGCACAGTTTGTCATGTGTAGGGTCATGCATACCTGTTATTTGTTGATACAGCTCAGGGTGAAATTTGATTCATTGCAAACATGACAGAATCAGTGTATATCCAAGCCTCACCACAAACATGCATCACTATATGTGATTAAAGAGTAACTTAACACTTTTTTGCATTGATATATTAATTTATTCTATCAATGATTATGCTTTTTTTATACTATTATATTATGCTATTAAACATTTGATTCTTCAACAGTGATTATTTTACAGAGAAAATCGAGTATTTTCAAGAAATAAAATCTGTGAAACATCAGTGACATCGCCTTGCACTCCACGCCACTGAATCACAAGGCAGAATAATATGTTAGAATAGTTTCATACTTTACAGCAATTGGATTCTTTCACCTGTAAGACCTGTAAAAGTGCCTCGGTGCATTCAGCCCAACACTAAAGCTGTATTCACATGATCAGCATCAAAGTGCTTAACGCTGCGTAATTCCATTCTTTATTTAATGTTCGGAGTGTTGACACTTGACACTCAGCAAATGTTCAAGAAAACAGTGTCCTGATGTTCAGACTTTAAATGTTTTTTTTTTCTTTTAGTATTTTTTTTGGGAGGCATTTGAAGCCTTCATTGCAGAAAGCGAAGAGACGACAGGAAATGGGGGAGAGAGAGATGCAAAAAAAAAAAAAAAAGGTCCCCAGCCAGAAGTGAACCTGTGGTGTTGTGGTTTACGGTCAGCGTCTTAAACCCCCAAAGGCCTTTTCATACTTTCTGCATTTATTTTACTTTTCTACACCATCTACATAGATCTTCACCAGGTACAAAGAGGGGGGGGTAAAGCTGAACACAGAAGCACTGACTGTAGTACATTTGCACTTCTGACTGGTGAAACATGGCAACAGTCAACTGTCTACGGTTGTTTGCTTGCAGACTCATTTTCATGCTCTCATACGCTGAAAATTAAATTTAAATACATTTCTTAATCCCAGAAACAAGATACAGTCGACTCTGAATTCAATCGCAGTCCAAACTTGCATACACTACTGATACTATCATGTGTGAATATGGTTTTAGTCCTCAGCCGTACAGCAGAGTTGTTAAGCCGCTAAAGGAGACCGCCCACTAGTCAATTCGACTGATCTATTCTGGTCCCAGAATAGAATACACACCTGACAGCGCTTTGTTATCACCTGCTGTGAGGTGATCGACACCCCGCTGTCTGGCTCCAGCGAGAATCCCCACAAATCAAAAATGCTTGATATTTGCACAAATCCTGTGACTGTAGGCAATTACACACATACATCTTGCTGTTTTCTCTTGCTTATTTTCCAACATAGTGAGTCTTTTAGTTTTATCTATAATTTTTAAGTTTATCTCTTTCTCCTTTAGTATTTTCTCTTGTTTATTATCTGACAAGGCTTTTGATTGGGTGGACAAATAGAGATATTTTCACCTGTTAGGTGCTCCATAGATTCTGAGGAGTCATCCCCAAATAGAGGAGTCTGACATAACATATGGGGGGGTGGGGGTGCTTGGTGCAGAACACCTGGCCTCCCTGCTGGTGGGGCAGGAATGTGCAGGGTTGTTGAGGTGACGCGGGTGGAAATTTGCAACGCGCTCAGAACACGACCCCTGGTAACATTTAAAGGTGCCAGCGTCAGCAGGAAAGGAAAAAATCAGGGGAATGTGCTGCTTTAATCAAACCTGCATCTCTGTTTCCCTGCTTTGTTTTTCTGTGTGCACACTGGAGTATGTGTTTCTACTATGTATATATATGTGTGTGTGTGTGTGTGTGTGTGTTGGCACATTACTGTAGAAAAGAGGGCCTCTTGTTTTATAAATGATTTAACACTGTCCCACTACCACCCCTCTCATATTTCCAATCCGTATGCTCAGTTTAGCCTTTTCATTTGAAATCCTTAACTATGTGGCAGCGGAGGTAGATAACCGTAACCTTATGGCTGAGCCCATATGGCAAATTGATAACATTTAATTGACTTGTTTGTGTTTGAAAGAATCACTGTCCACTGTGACAAGCCTAGATATTTTAATCTCTTTGAACTAATGACTTAGTCCAGGGAAGGTTGACATTTAGTTAACCAAAATGTTCTTGTTGAGGACCATTGGTAACCTAAATAAATTAAACTGGTAGTATAACATTCCTTTAGAAAATATCTTTCTTTTATAATGTGCACTGAAAAGTCCAGCAGTCAGTTTCTTACCTTTTTGGACATTGTGGCCTGATTCAGAGCTGTGAATTGAATCAATTATTGAACAAGCTGTATGCTGTTTTTCCAGTGTTTGTTTTAATAGTTAGACTGTTTCCAAGGACTGTTGTTACACAGCCCAACTTTCTACTTACTGTGAATGAATAATCTTAAATGTTCCAGTCTGATATTATATAAAGCTGCTGCTGGTGATTGTCATTATTTTATTATAAGCTTGATTTATTTAGCACTTACTCTAACAGTGTTTTTGATTTAATTTAGATTGTTTTTATTAAGTAAAACACTTAAAACTACAGTTAGCTCCATACATTGTACAGCACACAAAATAACATTAAAACAACAGTACAATCGATGCCCTGTATACAGCAGGGAACCCACCTTTATATACTATATCATCATTACATATTTCTATAGTCTCACATACATTAACTTAAGATATTTTTAAAAACTATTTGTAGCCATTACCCTAGTGATGTCAGGTAGTCTTTTCCACCTTTTACAAACCTGATAAGAGAACGATCTTTTACTAAGCTCTAATTTTGGCTTTGACAAGACAAATTAATTTATGCCTGTAGTTGTTGCTCATATTGACTGAATGTCTATTTCTCACCAATCGAAGTCGGTTATAAATAGTTTTTGGTTTCTTCGTATGATGTAAGTTAAACTCAAAAGACTTTTGTCAATGGTGTCATTCACAGTGAACCACCTAGAGACCTGCTATGTACTGTGGTGTCATATGCACACCTCAAGTCAATTCCAGCTGCCTTATTCTGTGCATTTTGGGACCTTTCTATCTCAGATAGCTGTATTGCCCCGAATGGCGGAGCAATATCTGACCTGATAGCCGTTTAAGACTCAGGTTGATTGCTTCAATACTTCCACAGGCAAATAATCACCTATCAGTCAAATCATACACGCTGTGCTAGTGATCTTTTTTTGACAAGTGACTGATACGGATCTGTTCAAGCCCCTTTTTCCTAGATCCAAGCACCATAATTTTGGTCTTCCTGGCATTCAACATAATATTTAGTAGGTCCATTTGGAGGACCCTCTTTATTTGTGCTGCTGAACGTTCAGCTGTAATACACCGTAGTGTCATCAGCAAATACTGTAGTGCTGGACTTAGATAGTATTTGTGGAAAGTCATTTGTATAAATGAAGAAGAGAAGTGGACCGAGGCAGCTGCCTTGCGGGACACCACACTTTACAAGATGTGAAAAGGAAAATGACCCATTAATGAATGTAGACTGCCTTGTATTTGTTAGGTAAGATTTCACCCAGTTTAGTGCAGTTTCTTGGAGACCATAATGTTGGAATTTACAGTCATGCCAGATTGTTTATTCACTAATTCCAACAGTTTACCAATTGCAGGGAGAATGCTTATAGCCTATAGGGTGGCTATTGTCCACTGTCAAAAGTTGCTTATTATCTTTAGGAATGGGACAAAGTTTGGCATGTTTCCAAGTCTTTGGGACATGTCCTCGTTCAAGCGGCCAATTAAACAGGAAAGTTAATGGAGTTGCTATTTGCGGAGCAGCCAATCGAAGTTGTTTGTTGTCTACAAAGTCATAGCCAACTGATTTTCCATCAGTGTTAAGTGCTTCACTTAAAACTGACAATATGAACTAATTCCAGGCAAACACAATGGTGATGTGGATCCTTTGTCAAGGCAAGGATTTTTTGTAGCACCACAAAGTAAATAACAGTGAAATTTATAGTTTTTGTATGTGTTCTGTGTGTTTTGTATTAATGAGTTTACATAACACAGAGCTAAAAGCAGGAAATCTAAATATATGTTATGTTTTCTGCACTACTGCACTCCAGCCGCCTCAATGACCTTTGTGCTATATGTAAATTCAAAACAGCAAGTGAAGCCAGCCTATGGGTTTACATGCCCTGAGGAAAAATCTAGGTGTGTGTGTTTGTTTTTTTCACAGCAGTTACGATCTCTGTTGACGTAACCAGAACAAGATGTTTACATACTACAGAAGTTTCCATAGTTAGACTGTTTTCCTTGTCAGATTATAAGTAAGAATTTAGATTAAAGTGAATGACAGTCAAGGAATCCATCAGTGGAGATAATTGCATTATCTTTGTTTTGTATTGCATGTTTTTATAAGCACAGCTGTATGTTTGTGTGTGTGTGTGTGTAATAGAGTATTGTGTTGCTCAGACGGTTTCTTTCTCTATTTTTGCATATTTCAAATATTTATTAGGAACCTTTTTTAGAGATCTTTTGCTTCCACAGCCTTTAACATTATTTAGCTTATAATTGATGCCTTTCACACTCTGGAAACACCCAGCTACCTTGGACCAAAGTGAATGCTAGCTTAGTGGGAACACCGAGCTAGGCATATTTGGACTAAAATTAACTACTTTAGCTAAATAATGCTAACAGGGCAGGAATCATAATCAGGTAACATTAAACTCACTGATATATTGCAACAATAGTCACAGAGCCGGAGAGAGCAGCAAACGAGCAAACTGTCAATCAGCGCCCACAGGGCAGACTTCAAATCTTATTAATGGAAAAGTTGACACTTTTTGAACGGAAGCCAGTCAGAGCATCTAGCGGCCGCTGGTAGCACTACACTTTAAGGTACTTCAGCATTGCCTTCAAGCCGTAGTAGTTGCTGCTTGATTAAGAGGCACAAAAGCCAAAATTCTGTCAGATACATATGAAATGGCGAAGATTATAAAATGCTAAAACACTTAGTTAGCATATCTGTGGAAGTCTCACTGGTTAGAGTTAGCCTTTGTGCTTCTAGCCAGAAGGTGCTTCGCTAGAAAAAGTCCTAAAGAGTGAATAAGCAGTAAAACCGTCTCTCATGTCCACCTGTAACCACTTTGTGCGCAGTGGTAAATCACGTAAATCGTTGGCAAACCCTGATATAACCGTACTCTTTCCACATGCATTCCTTGGTTACAGGAAATGCACGTTAGCGAGGTCAAGAGGGAAGTAGAGGGTGAGGGACACTCTCTGGAAAACAAAAGCAAAGAAAACGGAGCAGAGGGATGAGGGGGTACTAGAGCAACGTGGCTAATAAGCAGGTGAAGACTTGTAAAAGCGCGTGACGAGGACATTATAATAAGGATGTCGTGATGGTCAGGTGAGAAATGCATCCAGAGAAAATTTTTGCAATAGCAGCATTGTCCAAAATGAGCTGAAAAGAGCCACTGCTGAAAATGTCTGTGTCTTTTATCTATGTCCTTGATTCAGTAGAAATCTCTGTGGCAGGTGTTAAGTTTTCTTAATGGCTCTGTTTGTGTGTGTGTGTGTGTGTGTGTGTTTCTATGTGTGTAAGTAGCTAAGCGGCTGCTCCTTGGCGCTGATGACTATAATTTGCATAATGGACTCACAGGCCATACTGACAGTTAAAGACAGGATGAGAGGAGAAGGAAAAGCAAAGCAGGAGAAAAAATGTGTTTCAAAGAAAGCTGTAATAAAGGGAAGTCTAGCGGTGCCTCTTTCAATTTGCTATTGTCCTTTTAACATGTCTGGTTTTGACCATTTGCACAGCAGTCCTTTTACTTGTCAGACCTTTTTCTTCCGTAACTAGTAACATAATTAACTACAATACTTTCTGGACCGGAGCCCTCGTTAATGTTATTTGTTCCACCTATGCTTTGACAAGTCAAGTGCACTATAAAGAAAAAAAGGGTGCTCTGATGCTAACAAGGTTATCATCATATGTGAAAAGAAATGTGCAGTTCAATTCTCCTTTTCTACTACTATAGTTTCCCTACATACACATATAAACCAACATGGTTGTGTTAAAACTCCTTCTGTGATAGATTAATCCATATTGCCCACACATTTAACCATATTTCTACTAATTGACTCACCTAGTTTGACCATTGTGGCATTCATTTGGATGAATACAGGATACTTTACTTGAGTAGATGTTGGGCCTCCACAGGAAACCTGCTGGATCAACCCTAACAGTTTGCCAAACAACGGCTGTATAGATCTGAAAATGACAGTCAGCATTTCAGTTTTTATTAAAAAGAAAGTGATAAAGAAGGGGCTCAGTGTGATAAATCAGCCGATATTAGCTCATTGGAAATATATCGTTATCAGTGTATATATCAGCTGAAAAATGACAATAGATTGATGTATAGAAATGCCAAAAATGTGTCGCCATTCTGTTTTCGTCCAGAGAGTAGTGCATTTCTTCAGCACAACTATTAGAAAAAGATAAATAAATAAAGGAACCTTAACAAAAATGTTTATTTATAATATGGGTTATGTAAAGAAAAATGACAACTGATTTTGGCCTTAACATCCCATATCGATGGGGCTATAGTTTATATTGTGGCATATAATGTGGCAGGAATGCAGACTATTTTGGTTTTCTGTCAGCTTTTTGAAAAAAAAAAGTAGTTAAAGTTGTTAATACAAATAAAAACAGTACAAATAAAAGTAACTTTCATGTTAAATGTCAAATAAGATAAGCTAACTAGAAAGCTAATGTGGATTGTTGATCAAAGTCTGTGGCTTTTTATAATTTGCATCTCAGGCTGTTGTGTCACTGTCATCATTTGCCAGTGAATTGCGAAAATTACTGCTTTATTCAAATAATCGGCTATGTGCAAATAATAGAGAAACAATGGCATTGTGATGAGACACACATGTACAAACTCTGAATATATCATTTACATTTCTTTTAGGGATTTGTCTTTCTCAAAGGAGAGCACAAAGCAGATCTGTTAGCCATAGCAGAATAAAAAAGTACAATTTAATTTCTGTTGGACTAAATCTGCTCTCAGAAAAATTCATCTTATTAGTAGCGTCCAGTGGGAGACTTGGCGAACGACAAGAACGCCAAACTCAAAGTCTAAATAAAAATAAGAATCAAAGTGCCAAATACTCCGTTAACTTTAGTTTTTCCAAACATATTTTATGACTCATGTTAAAAAGAAAAAAATGAAAAAGGGCTGTAAGGAGCTGAGAATTGGGTTGGACTGTCTAGTTTTTCTAATCAGTTCAGTCAGGCACGCTGACTCAGGCTTTTCATTCATGCACTTGGAGAAGCTTATTCCATAAGGGTTCAGTGAAGTTCAAGCTGAGGGTTGCAAATGTTTGCAAATCCGTGTAACTGAATTGTGATGAATTTCAGACCATAGACGAGAGACCTGACAGGACTCGAGCACTTTTCCAAATGTAACGTAATGATTCTCTTCTCTTCTTCTCTTCTTCTACACTCTAGCAGTCAGATTACAAGCAGCGCTGTATGATTTTACCATCAGCCAGGGCCACATATGGCTATCCCTAAAGGTCAGAGGTCAATTGCTGCCAGCATTCCTTAAGCTGCAACTTCTCTGGCACCCCACCTCCCTCACACAGACACGCACACACACACACACACACACACACAGCTCTCTGCTGCTGCTGTTGTTGTTGTTGTTGTTGTTGCCCTACATAAAATAAGTAGAATTAAAGGGATCATGGGGGTGGAAGGGATGTAGGCAGGGGAGGGTGGATGGTAGTTGGAGAAAAAGAGCCGGGGGGTGGGGGAGGTGGGGGGGTTTGTAACCTGGGGGAAGGTGAATGATGGAGGGAGGGTATTAAAAAAAAAAAAAAAAAAAAAAAAAAAAAGACAGATAGGATGTGGATGAGTGACTGTGGATGTAGTGGAAAAAGGCCTGGAACAGGAAGCCATTTTTGCTAACGTTTGCTAACTTAACACCAAACTGATATCAGTGATATCAGGCTGTACTGAACACACTTTATCATTACTGCAACGTGGCATTGCTCAAAGAAGAAGTTCATTAGCAGTATGTTACATATATATTATATGGTAAAGTACTGGGAAGTTGTTGACCACCATAATTAGTTTTTAATTTAGTTTAAAGCCTCCTTCACATCGCGGAGCGGAGTAGAAAACAACTTTACTTCCGTTTCTTGCGGAAATCGAAAACAATTTTCGCTCCCGTGCATCAGAGGACATCTGAGTAATGTTGAAACCCCCCTGTTTGAGTCTTCGAGTCTTGGCGGCCAGCTTCGATGTGTTAAATTCACAATAACTGGCATCGCTTCTCCGGTCTGTGAGTCTACACGTGTGAATGTCTCCAGGTCCGAGTCTGACAGGAACAGACATAGTTGCTCGTGGGCTTTTTTTCTTTTAAGGCTGTAAGTGGGACGCTGAGCCTTACTTTATGTCGGCCTCATATACATTATGTCTGTTTCCATATTTGTCATTTAAATTTCTGTGACAGCGTTACTGCGTGTCCGAGCATATCTCGTTTTATCTCCGAAGATTTGAATAACTGAAACGTAGCGCTGGGGTCGGGTCAGGTTTGAGTCAGACCTCTATGCTGTATTTCCATATGTTTGTTTCATTTCTATTTTCATATTTAAGTGTCATAAAAAGATCTATGAGCTTTTTTTTTTGTGTTTTTTTTTTTTTTTTTTTTGCAGTCATTAATTATGAAAACTCATAGCGATCACAAGCTGTCTGCAAACACAACACGCAGACGTACATGCACAGGCACACATCTGTAATTGACCACCTGTTTGCCTGTGGCCTAGTTTAAGCTCTATGAAACAGTGCGGAGCGGTGATGTACAATTCCTCTGGGATTCCTAACCGCTATCCTCTTATTTCAGATGTTCCAAAGCAACACAATGGGACAGAAAAACCATGCATAGCATATCTTTTGAAGGAATCGGGGTATTAATAGAAATGTATGGGGCAAATGAAGTTCAGTAGTTGTCCCGTATTCAAACTGTTGTTGTGTAAGTTTTTCCTTTGAAGACTTTTAGTATAAATAAGAAATATGGGGGAGAATCATAGTTCAGTGGGTGATTAGATGTTTTATTGTTGTGCTTCTCTCTTTCTATGTGTGTGTATGTTAGTGCATGTAGGTATGTGTGCAAGCTAACACAGTGGGACCGCAATTTTTTTATGTTGGTTTAAGTGTTTCAGTAGGTGTGTTTATATGAGGGGCGTGTGTTCCTGTGTACAGACAGGAAGGTTGCAGGACCGTCTGTGTTTGCAATAAACAGCCAGAGGAGCCCACCAGTGAGGGAAGCTTTAGGGTCAAGGGGATATACACACACACACACACACATGCATGCATGCACACACACACAAACACACTTCTGCCTGTTTGTAAGCTCTGCTGACTGCAGGAAGTAATAATGGTAGCGTGCTTCCGGAGTTCCGGAGGCTTCTCTCAGGGGAGTGTGGCCGTCCTGTCCAGCTCAGCAGAGCACAACTGAAAAGACCACAGCAGAGCAGACAATTATAAAACACTGCAAATAGAATAGAGTAGTATAGAACATGGTACAGTACAATAGAGTAGTGAATAAAACACTGGAGCAGGACAGAAATGACAGTAAACGATGGAATAAGGCAGAACATAACAAAGCATAAACAAGAAAACGGTGAAATTGGGATGTAGAAGAGCAGAGCAAAAAAAAAAAAAAAGAAATAAATTGCACTAAAGCAAAGCTGAACAGAATAAACATCTAAAATAATTGGTGTAAAAATTTATCAGAACAAAACAAGAAAAATGAGCACTCACAAATGTTTGAGCCAAGATAAAGTAGTAGAAAGAAGTTAATTCATTTTTTTTTTTTTTTGCAGGCTTGGCAACAGCCCTGAGCTATTTTGACTAAATTAAACATCTCAGTATGTTTTTTGTTTAATACATCGGCCGTAGTGACCGTAAACCTTCATAACAATATTGTGACAATATTTTGGAGCTGATTTAATGGTGTTTATACGCAGGATTTTCTTTTTAAAATTAAGATAATTTCAAATCATGCACAGAAGTATTATTGGATTCAGAAACGCGATGAACCGGCGTCGTGGTCCGTGGTCTTTCGCTTGTCTTCAGCTGGATGGCAGAAACATGTTAGGACAGGAAGAGAGAGGAGGGTTAGGCGAGCCAGCCTGTGTGGAGGGGGAGAGTCTGTGTGTCAGACCTCATCATCTGTGTGTCCCGCAGCTCCTCCTCGGTGTGAGCCAGTGATAAGAAGAGCGTTCCTCCCCTTCGCTCCTTCTGCGTGGCTTCATCTGTGCATTCCTCTCCATACGCTCTGTTTCCCAAACTGACAGTCCTGCGGCTGGCATCCGTGTGCGTGCGTGCGCGTGTGTCCTGTGCAAGACGCTTGTCGTGTATATCCGCGGCTGTGTGCCTGATTGTGTATGTGAGTTGTTCTGTTGGCAGTCAGAATATATCGATCCCTCCAGGACGACCTACAGTAACGACTAGCTTCACGCGTGGTTAGATATCACCTGCCAGCTGTCAACCACCGGATCTTACAGTTTCTGTAATGCACCTCAATAGCTTTACTTTATTAGACCCCTCTGCCTTGTAAATGCTCACCCCCTTCATACATCACGCCTCTAGTTTGTAACACTGACCAGGATTTCCCCAGGAAATTGTTAGCGGAGGTGGTAAGCACCTCCTGAGCTGCATCAGACAAATACTGATTCATTTTTTTTTGATCAGTTGAAGTGCAAGATGACAGTAAGAAAAGTTGCCTCACTCATTAAATATTCTATGTGATGAAGCGCCTCTGTTCTTTTTACCCCCTTGTAGGTTAACGCCATATTTCATAACAATAAGAAATTTCTTCTGATGTTCGCGCGGGGGCAGGCTTAATATCAGGCGAGGTGATTCAGGAGACGGCTCTGCTATAACACACTGCAGGAAGCGCTACAGGGTTTCCGTTTAAAAAATGTGTCGTCTCCAAGCCCTAATGACATCATCAGGGTTATTTTCTCAGCTTCCTCCACAGCAGAAAAGTCATTAAAGGATTGTTTTCACAGGCTGAGAAGTACTCCCCATGACTTCACTTTAAAAATGTGTTTTGCAATCAATGCGTACGGCCGTTTGACATTTAATCTCTTTCAGAGTTTCTGAAAGTGTTAGTGTCAGGCTGAGCACATTTTAATATGTAGTCATCAATTAGTTTGTTATGGAAATAGTTTTCAGAAGATGATAGGAATGCCTTTTTTCTTGCATCTGCACTGAAAACAAGGAGCAAAACATAGAATAAACACAGAAATGCCTGCAGTTCTTTTCCACCAAACTGTTTCCCTTTGGAGTAGTTGAACACTTGGAATATTTTAGTACTATACATATTTTCATGTACTTCTTCACTACTACTCGCTCCTAAGGTAAACGGGTAATCATTCAGGCTTTTGAGGATGTCATATCAAAACACAGGACAGACGTGTTTATCGAGCCTGTTGAGCATTTCACAGACTTATGTAGTGAGATCTGAGGTGCAGTTGAATGTGAAAAAAAAAAGATGTTATTTCCTGATCACACAGGAAATAACAGTTGAGTCACCTGCCAAAGGGGACCGGAAGATGGAAAAAAAAAAAAAAAAAAAATCCACCGGCCAAAATAATAAATGTCGCCACATAAAAGCTGTTTAATTAACGGTAGCTAGCAGCAGACCGGGGAGCTGAGAGCTGTGACGTCCCCGTACGGTAAACAGTGCTGCAAAACCAGGAGACAGACTGTCTCCAGTGCTTATACAGTCTCACGGCACTGTTTAGATGCGCATAAAAGACACATACGGTGCGTGAGTCTACACTGCGTAGAGACAAACATGAGTAATTTCCTCTTAGCCGTCGTGTAAGATGTTTTATGACATGAATATTTCAGTACAAACATTTACCCGTCAGTGTGGCGGATAGCCTTTCTGAGATTTACCCGCCAAACGGAAAATCTACCTGCATTCGCTGCTTCGCGGGTGTTAATTTCGGACCCTGGCTGTGTGTGATGCAGCGATGTAAAGTCTAGAGTTGACACATGGTGGTATTGCAGAAACAAATAAAAAAAAAATGTTAAGATGACACAGAGATCAGCAAAACAGCCTAATATTGAAGATTTAAAAATATAAGTCTGACAGAGATATAAAGTGTTTAAGATGTGTGCAATCACTCGACACACACATTAATTTAAAGCTACTAATAGGATTTATATTGAAAAACACCTGTTCAAGATGTATTAATATGTTTGAAGCTTTAATATCTGGAGGTGAGAAGGCGAGCTGTTGCTGCAGTTAGCTGCAGCCTCAAGTATAGATTTGTATGTGTGTGTGTGTGTGTATGTGTGTGTGTGTGTACATAAACAGTGTGTGCACCATCTGCCAGTGGTCATGGGGGGGGTGGGGAGGGGGGTTTGTGCTGATGTGTAGTGACAAGCAACTCAGACATGCAGAGAGCCTTCCATATATACTATACACACACAAATACACTCACACAGAGCCATCGCTACAGATACAGCAGCTCTTGATGACGGGGCCGTGACCCATGCGGGGTTATTATGTCTCCTGTCATGACAGATCACCTAAGAATAAAAACAAGCAGGAGGCACACAGGAAGGGCACTAAAACCCCACTGCATATGTTACCCAACAAAAAAAATATTTAAAAAAAAAAAAAACACCGCCTCAGCTACACAAACACAGAAGAAGCTGGCATTTGAAATTCTCAGTGCATGTATGTTGCATTTATTTTTTTATTTCATTCTGGTGGAGCAGAGTGAACATATATACCGCAGTAGAATAAGAGGCCATTTTTTTTCCAAGTGTAAACTCGAGTCAAAGGCGTATTCGAGCAGTTTTTGCGATCATGGAGACGAGGAAAGCAGTCAGACTCAGTAGTAAGAGGTTTGTTTCTAAACGGAGCAGCCTCAGATTGAATTATTGTTATTTACTGCCGCTGATGAGCAGACAGGGCAACCTCACCCAACCGTTTGCGCTGCCGTCATTTGCCAACCGATCACTGGAGCCTTTCCTGTCAGGCATGAGTATGGTGATGTGATAAAAATGAAAGTATGGATCAAGTTTTTAAGTTTTACTCATTTCTTGTTTCCTGCTATTGAAGGATCACATTTTGAGATTACGAAACGAGGATGAACATTTTTAAGGTCTTCTGTGTACTTTCCACATCCCCTTCTAGAGAATCCGCCGCTTGCCTACTCATTGACATTCTTTTCTCATGAAGCAGTCAGTCGTCATTGCTTGTACAGGCTTGCCTTGTTGCGTTGCAGCGGGGAGAAAAAGTACATCATATCATACTGTACATTGGCATATTGTGTTCTCTGTAGATGGATTGAGCCTTTTTTTTACATGTTAACCAGCGTTTCTGTTACCCGAAGCACACCTCAAGTGTCATGTAGTATGTATACATCACAGGCAAATGTGCTAAATTTCACAGATCATGTCTCAGCGGTGCTCCAGTTATTTTTGGTCTGTTCTTCCCCTTTTTTTTTTTTTTTTTTTTTTTTTACGGTTTCACCTCCTGTTTCTCTCTCTCATTGTAATTTTTTCCTCCTCTCTGCTTTGTCTTTGGATGTCACAGACCCTGGCAGGAGCGTGATGAGCGCGCGCTTCCGCTTGCCTGCTGGCAGATCCTACAATGTCCGGGCGACGGAGCTGGAGCGAGACAGGCAGCACACACAGGTTGTGTGCAACGTACTGCTGCTGGACAACACCGTCCAGGCGTTCAAAGTCAGCGTAAGTACTACGGTCGTCCATTCAAGTATCTTATTCTGATTAATTCTAATAGAAAAGACAAAGGTCATTGCCTCTCAGCGCCTGTCAAAACAACAGATGTACTATGGGTTTGGTATGATTAATCTGACATAAAACAAGAGTGTCTGTGTTTTACAGTCATGATATTACACAGAATATTTTTTGGGAAATTCTACTAGAATACATCAGCTTGTCCAGTAATTACTAATACATGTTAATCAACTTTTTGTTAATCTCATGTGCTGGTTTTTCTTTCTTTTTTTGTTTTGAGTGTTAGGTAACCCATTGATTCACCTCAACCCATCAAATGACTCAAATTTGAAAAAATAATGTAGAGAAGGCATTGTCTGTTCATTAAGTCATGAAGTAGAGGAACAAAAAAAAAAAAAAATCATACATGAATCCGCATAAATTCCACACACACACACAAAAATAGAATCGAGAAGACTGATACTGCACCCCTTCCTCCTACTCATAACCCTCCCTCCTCTTCTTCCATAACTATGAATTTCCCTTCAGGCCCACCTCAAATTAACTGGAGATGTGGTGAGGGGAAAACGCCTCTGTGTGTCTGTACATGCATGCAGATATTTAAAAAATCAGCCCACTCTGTATTTTTTTTTTTTCCTGTCATATAGTAATGATCCTTATAAGTTCAGTCTTCTTTCCTCACACAGTCACCTGGGGAGTCAACAGATAGCTCAAGAGCACTTCAATAGGCTAGCTAACACATGCTAGCTTTTTGCTGTTTGGTCTCCTGACTCAGTACGCTGTCTTACAAGCTCCTGAGATTTGATTTCTTTGGTTGATCAGACACAGTCAGTCTTTATCTTGTTTTACAAGCTTTCAGTCACACCTGAAGGGGATAGACAGATAGTGTGTATCTGTGTGTGTGTGTGTCTCGCTTATGTTGAGTGTGTGTGTGTGTACTGCATGTTTTTGTACAAAACCAGACATCACGTTGTCTTGTGACTGATGTAACAGCCGTCTGTCACTTTATGTGATGCCACATTTCCTTTTTTATCTCTCTCTGTGTCTGTCTTTATGTCTCTTTCTGTCACCATGCGTTTGACAGTATATTACTGTCAGTATCAGAAGGGAAATTCCCTTTGTGACTCACAAAGTACAATTCCTCTAATAACATCCCTTCTGACAGATCACATCCTGTTGGCGTTGAGGTTTGTATGTATGTGTCTGAGGTTTCCGGGAGGGTGCATGCATGTGAGCATGGATACGTGTGTGTGCATGCAAATACCGAATTATGCACGTTACGACAGTCACACTGAGTGCTGACATGATAAGAAAATTATTTTTGATATTTTTGCTTTAATTAAACAAGAAGATAAAGAGAAAGAAAAAAGACTTTGTATGTTTTTTGTCACAAGCTAGTTTGTTCTAGGTGATCGTTGGGGGTAGAGAGCACTTTTTTAGATATTTAATGTCCATGACATGTACATTACATTACTTTAAATGTCCCACAATGCAATGTGCTGCATTTTTAGATGCAAATATTACTGTCGTGTGACTCTACAGCTGTCATCGATGATGTAAAATGATTATGACTAGTGTCTGAAATCTCAATTATGTGGCTTTCTATTGAGTAATATTAAGTGTCTGTTATATAGGGAGTAGTGAATGAGGTGATGTTTGTGTAAAGCAGAAGTAGTATACACATGCCATGAGAATCTTTTCTCACTTCCTGTCTCTCTGCTGTTCAGCTCTTTCATTGGTTTCCACCACAAATATTTTAGTTTTTCTTCTATAGTATGATATTTTGAAGCTTTTCTTTGTAATGGCATACTATAATGAGGAAAGAGCATTGTTAGAGAATTAAAAAAAAACCTGTCTTGACATTTATTTATGAATCCCAAATAAATCAGAAGATAGTTGATACCTGATATTGTGTGCAGCTGGTGGAGCTTTTGGGCGCCCCTGGTTCTGGAAGTAAAATTCCCATTAATTTTTCCCGTAGACAGCGTTACGTGACTCACAGTTTGAGCAATTCTACCGCTTGGATGTGCATGAAAGTCTCCTGGTTAAACCATCAGTACAAAAGACGAATGACTGCGTTAGAAAATATCTGGTTGTTCGGTAAAAGTCGACAAGTACAAGACAGTTTACTACGACTCCCAGTGTGCATTTCACCAAGAAACAGCCAAATACTGCTAAGATTGTTGTGTTGAGAAAAGTGATTTCACTATCTGCAGCATGAATTTCTGGGTCACTTTTGAGTGACTTTAGCAACTATTTTGTTTACAGCTTCAAGAACGAAGCATTTTGAATTCATCACAGGTCTCATCGGTGCCTCTGATTGGCTTCCTCTCCATATAGCAGCTGAGGTTAATGGGTATTATAAGTCGTCAAACATGCCAAATTCAAAACGTGACTTCTCAGAAACAAAGTTGAGATAACTGAAACTTGTGGTCATAATATAAACCGATATGATTGTTACATTATATGAGAGAGCCCTGTGTTTGTAATTCAATCACAGTAATATTGAGGATATTGTTGGAGGAAAACTTTGGAATGGGAATACAGAATGGGGGGAAAAACATTTCCGCAACCAGTGGCCTATCCCACTTCACAACTCTATAAAGTCTTTTCTGTTCTCTAAATCATTCAAATGAAAGTATTTTTACATGAATGAGCCACAGTCACAAAATAATCAGAGTTATTGTTTTGGTCGTATTGTGGATCCCTATCATACAATCTCTGTTATAAAATCTCATCTCCCTGCTTTTCTCTCCCTGCACATTTCTCTCCCTCTCAAGCTCTCTGCTTCCTGCCCCCCTCGACCCCCGCCACCCCCCCCGCCACTTGCTGAATGAATGACTCGGTCTCTGTCAGAGTCATTGATCAGACCCCTGCAGCAGCAACTTCCTGGAAAGACAAGCCATCCTGAGAGCAACAATACTTCTATTGATCCTCTCACTGGCCGACTGGCCTTCACTCTAGCAGAGAGCGAAAATCCAGAAGCACTCGCTTATTGTCATGGGAACCAGAGTGCCAGTGGTGAAGCGGAGGGTGGGGGGAGAGGGGGGGGGTGCACACGAGGGCTTGTTTTGATGATCTTAAAGATAGGATGTTTTGTTGAAATTATACTAGTGGAATCTGTTGTAGCTTGAAATTGTAATAGAGGACAAGAAACAAAACCTCTGCACATCTCCATCAATACAAAAGCAGGGACAGATCTACTGCAGCACAGCGTTTCCTATACATCGGCGTCACTTGGGCGGCCTGCCCAGATAGATAAAGACCCACCCAGGTAGATAAAATGCAAATTCAGTTTTTCAAACTAACTAATTTTTGGCCACATGCCTGTCTGAGTTGCGTGCTGCAGTAACTGAGTGGGGGACTAGAAGCGTGTCCGTGCGCAGCCGCCTAGCTAGCGTCTACCAATAGCCTGCTCGTGAGGCATTTAGGTGACATCTGCAAATCGTAGCATCCACCAATAGTCTTGCGTTTGAGGCGATCAGGGGAAAATTAATAAATTGTAGCTACAGAAAACAACCCGGGTTACACTCTCACCCCTCTCTAAACTGTATGAATCTCTGGTTGCACATCGGTCACAGGCCGCACCACCCACCACCACAAGTAAATTCTCAACCTGTGGGAAACAGTGCAGCAGTAACCATAGTAACCACTACACACCACATAAACACTCAGCTGTCTGCAAGAGCTATTTTGCAATCGAGTAGCTGTTAATAACGTGCAAGAAAAAGCAGCAAGAGGCAAAGCATAAATAATCCTGCAAAAAAAGCTGCAGTTCATTGCGCTGAATTTGCAATTTGCATGACTTTCATCAGACGTTTGGAGACAGTTTCTGGTGCTTGACAGTTGTTGATACTCAGGGCTGCAGACATATGTGGTCATGTCAGTTTATTTTTATTTATTTGTGTAGCCCAGTATCACAAATCACATGTTGGTTGGTACACAAAGTATTGAGGTTTGATACCCAACCCCAATAACAGCCAAATACAGAAAAAAAACAGTCTTAGTCCATCTTAAATCTATCATTCGTTACCACTATAAGCAGCTTTAATGGGTGTCATGGAGGAGTACAGATGTCGGCCTTTTAAAGTGACACTAGACAGTATGATGAGTGATGAGAAGTGATGACCGTTATCTCAAAAGTGAGGAACAACACTATATTAAGCCTAGCCGCAGATGTCTCTACTCCATACATTACTTCCCCTTTCTGTTCACCAGTGACCCACTAACCCAGACACTTATTCCTGTAGCGCAATAACAAACGCTCCGACAGTTAGCGTGCCCTCTTTGTGACCAGAATAGCCGAGAACGCAGACCGCGGACTTCTATATCTGCCGTGTCGTGTGAAATTATTTCTTTTTAATGATGTGTTAGAGTCCTAGTTAGAATTTGTGTGAAAACATTGCAGAGAATAGCTTAGCATATTTGTGTTTTGGGATGGGTGTGGGCATGTGAGTGTGTTTTGCTTGCTTAGCTGGTTCTCCGTCCAGAAACGGGAGGCGTGAAGGTGTCATATGCATGGGAAGGAAAAACTCTAAATCTGGTTCTTATGTTGTTTAGCTGCTTTTTGTAGATGGAGGCCAAAGAGACTATTTAATACTGAAGATGGTCTTTTAAGTCAATGATCTCACCTCCATTTTATAGCTATTCTAAGGCTTTCCATCACATTGCATGATCTTTATCATCAGATGGAGTTGTTGCTGAGTTGGAATTGTGGATTGGTTAAATTACAATTTGCCAATCATCTAATTATCTGATATAATAGCAAACTTCAGAACAGCTACTAATCAGACCGGTGAGCAATGGTCTAGGTCAGGTTTTAACTTTGGTAGGGATGTTTTTTGTCGGACGGCCAAAATAATTGTAAAAGTGCACTTGTTTTCTGTCATTCTTTTCTCTTTCATTGGCACATGTGTACACAGACAAAGAGCCTGACTCTGCAAAATGTTTACTTGACTGAATATGCATTTACTGACTTGCCTGAAACCGGACTTGTATCATGATTTTTTTTCTCTGATTTTATTTCACTGCTAGAGATAGAGGCTGCAGCTCACCTATCAGTGTGTCTCTGTGCTGCTCAGGCTGCTGCTGCTGACAGGATTTTCATAATTAAATGATGCCTGACAGTCACAACAGTTCTGTCGGACAAGCTGTGGCTAATTTAGCTTCTAATGTTCATGTCTTAATGACACATATGCAAGAATAACTCAGCTCTTGATCCACTCATGGAAAAGGGAAGGGATGGCGTTAAACGGTAAATATTTCTCGCACTAATTTCAAAAGATTAACGTTTGGATTGATTACAGAACATTCTTATTAACCAAGCTGACTTACTGACACTGGTTCTTCTTTAAAAAGTACCAGATGATTTGCTTTCGGGAGGAATTTTCACCAACATTAATGAAGTTGTTTAATTAAACATTCTGTCTGAGCAACAATCACAAATGAGCTAACAACACCTACAGTCTGAAATTAAATATAATATCAAACGATCTTAGTTTTGTCCAGTGAAGTCGTTTTCAACTATCGTTTAAACTATAAATACTAACCGCTTCAGATTCTCCACCTCAACGACTCCACTACCGCTGCTGTTGCCGGTCTGCTGCTAGTCCACAATAGGGTTGCCAGATCATCAGGTCGAGTATCCCCCCATATCCTGCTCTCTCACTCTTCATCATAATAGTGTTTTTAAGAAACACACAAACCTGGCAACTCTACAGAGAGATCTTAACATCAGATGGAATTAATGCGGCTAGATTGTTCGAGACCAGTAAGAACAATCCAGCAACACCTTGACATTGGTAGGGACATGTCTCTACCATTCAGGCCCAAAACTGTTGTAAGTCACCGTTCTGGTTTTTATGAGTTTTTATTACACAATTCTGCGTGTGTGTCTGTGTGTTTTGAGAGAGAGACAGAGGTAAAAAAAAACGAATTACTCCTCCTTCATGTAGTTTTCTTCCTGCCTGGACAAGCTGCCTCACACATTCCTGAACTTCCATCATTCTTTAACACAAACACGTACACCCCACCGCACTCACATCGTGTTTCCTGTGATTGGAAAAGAAAGAAGGAGCGTTAAAAAAAAATAAAATGTCACATTTCGTGTTGTTTGTTGACCTATCGTAAAAACACCGGGATTTTCCCTCGAGTGCGACTTTTGACTTCAGCTCTCTTCAGTGTTATTGATGTACGGGGGTCTGAAGATAAACCCTCAGAGTGAAAAACTTATTAGAGCATCTCCCTCTCTATCAGCCGGTCTCTTGTGCTCTGATTGCTCTCTATCACCATGTCTCCATCTCCTCTCCTCGCTCTCACGCACACAGACACTATTTCAGTCAGTGGTGCTGGTGGACTGATGAAGATCAACACAAAGAGCGTTTGTCTCTCCCGGGCCGAATCGTCAATCACTCCTTTTCTCTTCTTCCCTGCTCGCTTTTTTCCTCTCTCTCTCCCTCTCTCTGTGTTTCTCTATGACTCTCTGTCTTCCTCTTACTCTCTTGTCTCTTTGTT
Source organism: Thunnus maccoyii (assembly GCF_910596095.1). NCBI lineage: Eukaryota > Metazoa > Chordata > Actinopteri > Scombriformes > Scombridae > Thunnus > Thunnus maccoyii. The sequence goes on from NC_056543.1 coordinate 9,934,622, forward strand.
GGTCTCTCTCTCTCTCTCTCTCTCTCAGTGTGTGTTGTGTTACTCTTTCTGTCTTTGTGACTCTTTTCTCTCACTCAGCGTCCAGCCCGTGAACTATCCACAATATGGAGTTTTACTGCTGTAGTGTGTTGTGTAAAAGAACAGAGGAAGAATGTGTGAAAATGTGCACGAGTGTGTGTGTGTGTGTGTGTGTGTGTGTGTGTGTGTGTGTGTGTGTGTGTGGTAAGGCTTGCCTGCGCCTATGTTCCCGGCTCGGTTTTAACAATGTATGGCTGTTTGCTCCCAATCGCACATGCTTTTAGAATACCAGAGGAGGCTAGCACCAACACACACACACACACACACACACATATATATATATACACATAGTGGTGATGGTTTTCCTGGGAACAGAGTATAAAAAGTGCACAGAAGGCTCCCACATCCAACTTGAAAAGCCGCCTCATACAAAGGGGGAAGCAGTGGTCACACACACACACACACACACACACACACACACAGTCTCTCAGACATGTCTATGAATAGTCTTACATTGGGAAACATGGATTAGCTTGCATGTTACTTCACTTCCTCATTTTGTCAGTGTGACCCCGGTCCACAGATCAGTCAGCTGGTAACATTGTCATCCTTTGTCACCCTTTTGGTTGCATTGCCAACTTGACTCCGAGCCAGTTTAATATTTCATCCATCATACAGTCAGTCACCCAGCCGCTCATATTTAGTTGTTTTTTCTGTGACATAAACGTCAAGTGAGACATTTTCTGTCCACACAAATATTTTGACATCACTGTCTAAAATTGAATATTTGATTTTCTAACCTAAAACAACAGAAAAATGTTGTTGTTTTTTCCAGTTGATTTCATGCCATTTTTTTTTTTTTAAAGCGTTGGTGTTTTTTCGGAGCGCACCAAATTAGCACGATCAAGAATAGATCACATGACAATCAGACGACAGAGATCTCATGACAGTGGAATAGGAGCTTGTCTTTAGGTCTGTTTTCCTCGACCGCAGTACGACGCAAGACCAATAACATTTTCAGATTTAGCCACATCGGGGAGCTTTTTTTTAACAAAGCTGCATATTTAACAGTCAATTTAGTGTGTTGGAAGTCCAACATTTTCACATCGAGCCAACTTAGTGTGGACATGGCCTGCATGCCAGTGAGTCTGCTCGTCCGTTTCATCAGATTCAGTAAAATTCCTCCACCGACGCTCCCAATATAGTATGAGATTTCTATCCTGAGACGCGGACGCTAAAGGTTTTCTCATGGTGAAGCTGTAGGGAAGTGAGCAAGAAGAGAAGGAAGCAAGACCCACGGAGGGTATCAAACTTGACTCACACTTATAACGAGGCTTTGACAGCAGCAGATCGCTAGCTCACACACACACACACACACACGCACATATGAGATCATGGTCACTTTTTGGGGACATTACACAGACATACATTCATTTCCTGGAGACTGACCTTAACCTAACCCTAACCTTAACCACTGACCCCAAAAATCAGCTTTTTCTCCAATTGGGGACATGGCTTTTGTCCCCAGTTGGACAAGCCGTCCCCAATTAACTGGTAGTAAGTCTGTAATTTGTCCCCAGAAGTAGCCTATGACAGACCACACACACAGACACACACGCACACACAGTGCTAAAAGACTGCTGGTGATCCTAGAGGACTGCCATGTCAACATGTCAACTGTCAACTATCATTCCGTTCGTTCCCCACACACACACACACACACACACACACACACACTCTTTACTCACACTCGCTGGGCTGTAAAAAGTGTGTCACCAGGAGAGGTGGATGAAAGCAGCAGCAGCAGCAGTGTGTGTGTGTGTGTGTGTGTGTGTGTGTGTGTGTTGCATGCTGATGGAGGTACACGCTCACACTCCCTCCTCCTCTCAAAGTCGTAGTAGGATCGGGTGTGAATTTCCGTTCCACGTGCGCTCCCACGGTTCATCCTCTCGCTCCTCCTACTCTACTCATGAAACGATATTTGTATCGATGACGTATTCGATAAATGATTTCTCACTTTTTCCCCCTTTTTTCATCTCATCATCTCTCTCTTCTTCTTTCCACCCTGTCTCTCTCAGCGGTTCTTATCACAGAGTACGTTAAGATAATAACAACCTCGGCCTTCGTTTTGTTGCTTTAGTCAACTGTTCCTATTGTTATTTTTGTGACATTTTAGTCACTGGTTTCATTGCAATTGTACAACGACAGCCCACATGTTTTTGGAAATGAAGATAAAGGTTACCAAACCCCAAACATGCACATTATAGTCATTCATTTATGTCAGACTACTTGCACATTTAACTGGCGGTAAATAAAGTAGGTTCAGATTTTCTTTTATCTTCATTTCCTCTTTCCAAAAAAGTGGTTTGGATTACCGGATTCAACTGGACTGGATCGCATGTGTTGTGAGGCCCTGTGGTGGTTCGTTGTAAAGTAGTCTCTAGTGCTGCAGCTGCATGTCTCAAAAATAAAGTCAAACATGATCATAACTGATAGGAGAGTTACTATTTCTCTTTCCACCTGTTTGATGGTAACGAGGATTATCGTCTGTATAAAGAGTCTTTGTTAGTAACCGATTGAAAAAAAAGATAAAACACCGAGCGGCAGTAATTACTTCCTGTCGAAATTCTGCGTAGTAGTTTTCTGAAAGCAGACCTTGTAGATGTTAAATGACGTAACTACATTAAATCACATGCTCATTGATTTACTTGAATCACTTCTCTGAACTCTGTCTCTTTCTTCTAAATGTTCCTCTTTCCGAGCATCTGCCTTATGCAAGCTCGGAGTTTCACTGAAGTCAGTTTCCTCCATTTTTTTTTTTAACCACAGTGACTTTTTCTTTTTTTTTTTTTTTTAAATAAAACAATAAACAATAAAAGTGTCTCTCATAAGTTAACTCCTGACTCTTCTGAATCTTACCACAACTTTCATTAAGTTATTCTGCACACATGGTGTCTGTTTTTATTGAGCAGTTATTAGTTAAACAGAGCGAAACGTCGTAAAATACATCTTCACTCCACAGCGGTGGTTTTTCTTACAAGCCATGTAATCCTTCTCCTCACATGGAAACGACTTGCACAGACTAGAGAACAAACTCCTGCAGGAATCATTTCTGTAGTGTTTTTAACTATATATAAATGAATATTTCTATTGTTAAGAAGGGGATTTGCTTTATGAATCAGATGCTCACATGCAAGCCAAGTCACCAAATGTTTTTCTCCAAGAAGACATGAAGACAGCTGGTCCACGTGGGAACTGAGATCCCATTTAAACAAGCTGATATGTAATTAAGTCTATTTATTATTGGGACACACGGCCTTATAGGAAGCCGCACGTCGTCAGGAGACGCTACTGTTTGTCAGACGCTCCGTTAAATTTTCATGCTGACATTTCATGTTTTTGTTTATTTTTTTTTTTATCTTACTTTGCTTCATTGCTAGAAAGATGTCAGATAGCGTTACATGGTCATTGCACAAATCAAGTTGCAAACTAGATAAATATATGACAGTAGCCCTCAGGCACGCATCAACATAATTCCTCATACATGTTCTTCCCCCTGTGGTAGAGCGATATTAAATAGGACTTAGCATGGATGAATCACACATGAATCTTAATTGCTGAAATGTGACCGTTTAAATAATTTAGACGTGTGGAAGGGAGAAAAAAAAAGGGATTTCTGTGTTGCGAGGAGTCCCCGCCGCCGCCACCACGCTTTAATGTTCCTCTACGATACGGCACACACACACACACACAGCAGTGACGTTCCACGCTTTTAATCGGTTCCTCTCTCTCGTTCACGTGCCCTCGCGCTGTCTCTCATGTGACCTTTCGTCGAGGAGTTCAGGAACATCAAACGGACAAGGGGCGTGATTCAGTGATGTTTCTGCAAAGGAATGCGCCCGGTTTCTTCCCCGTCTCTCTCCCTCCCTTCTTTCTACCTTTTTTCTTACAGTGGAAATTTAATTCTAATTCACGTGTGTGTGTGTGTGTGTTTTCTGTTCTTCTTTGTAGAAGTCGGATCTTGGCCAGGTGTTGCAGGATGCTGTCTATAAGCACCTGGAGCTGACGGAGAGAGACTACTTCGGCCTGCACTTGACTGATGACTCCTCAGATGCCCCGGTCAGTATGATATTTCGAATCTCCAGGAGTGTGTGTGTGTGTGTGTGTGTGTGTTTGTAAGGGAATGAAGGATGTTCCAGCCATAAAAACATATCTTATAGTCCAAACAAAAGGTCATCTTTAAACATGAGGATGCATGTGTTTCTCCTTAACAGGAATCATAAAATCATATAAATTACAACTAGATTGTCCATTTATGTCTGTGTATATAGTATATTGGTGTGTGTTTGTATCCGTGCGTGCAGTGTTTGAGTATTTCTGACAGTTGTGTATGTGTGTGCGGCCAGCGGTGAATAATTTAAGTGGTGTAGTCATGCCCTGGAAGTGCTATGGTGTCTCTAAGTGTCTCTTAATCAATATTTTACAGCGCTGGCTCGATCCCAACAAGCCCATCAGGAAACAGTTAAAAAGTAGGTGAAATCCACAACACATACACAACCTTAACTAACCACTCCAAGACCGTTTTTCAGCAATCCATCAGAAAGTCCTAAAGCGAGTTCACCTCAAGTCTGTCTTTAATTGCCTCGAATTTTCAAATTTACCGGCCGGTTGGAGCAGCAGCAGACTGTAGTCCGGCCTCAGTGACGGTTAAAAATCCACACTTCACCTCAAGCGAGAAGTCCACACAGAGCGTGTGTTTTCAAATTCTGCATCTGCCTTAAGCAACGATTAAACTTCATTTCAACCGTGCTCTCGTGTTCGACAATGAGTAATAGAATTTGCAACATGCAGAACAATTAAGAAGTAGCCCTTGTGAGAGCCGCAGTCCTCCTCCAGCAATTATTGAACTGTATTTCAACTCCGCTTTTGTGCTGAGTGATTGACTCATCGAGGAATAACTATCAGGATTACACAGTAAATGAATATATTCGGATGTGTTTGTATTCATGTAAGCTTGCTTATTTTAACACTTTTATTCCATCTGTTTATATCCAGTAACAGCTCCAAAAAAAAGAAATAAGTGTGGAACCTACATAAATAAAATAAAGGGGTTGAGCTTCTCGTTTTCAGACGTTTTTTTTTGTGTCACACTCTGCATAACCTTGTACGTACAGTATTTACATAATCATAATAGAATGAAATGAATCAAGTATTCAGCTCGTATAGCCCCACATGCTTTCTCAATCAGGCATTTGAATTTCAGATGAAATCCGGTCTTACCGTGTAAAACCTTTCATTGCACTTCTAGTTTCTATTCACTCACAAGTCTGCCAGTTTGTGTTTTTTTTCCCCCTCTTAACTGTTAAGCATTATTTTTCCAGGAGGGTCTCCCCACAACTTGAGCTTCAGAGTCAAATTCTTTGTGACAGACCCCGGTAAACTTCAGGAAGAGTACACACGGTAAGAGTTTTAATTTTACAAAGAAAAGGAGTGTTAAATACTGATTATTATCCTGGTAAATGTTCAGTATTATCCGATGGAAGGGTTTTAAGCTGGATTTATTCTTGACACAAAGGATTTATGGGAGTCCCGCTGTAGATACCTACAGCATATGATCTTTGGATCTATATTTGACCCCGTTGTTTACCCATTTATAGAACCACAGCATCACTAAACGGGTGTATGATACATGATCAGGCCTTATCGTGCTCTAATTATATCCCCCACATTAATTCATCCTATTTGTCATACAAGCAGCGGTGTTGTTTCACTCTCACAATACGAGACTAATGTCTTGCAGTTGTTGTATTTATGTTATCTCATTGAGAAATGGAGAGCCCGGTGTCATGGTGAGCAGAAGATATGCGGTACAGATGGCTTTGCTAGATTACTGTTACTGAAAAGGAGAAAACTGCTGAGTCTTTCTTCAATTTGTCTTTTGTTGTATTCACTGTGAACAATCTCTACCGGCATCAGAAACATGTAGCACGAACACAAGCAAGCCAATCGCAGTCCTCGCGGTCCCCCGCGGGGTAACTCTAACCGCCGTCCGTTGTCCCAACTTGTAAGGTAATTTTTCAAGGAAGTGCGTGTTAGCTTCGGCGTAGCCTTAAGTATAGCTTCAGACCCTGCACATGTTAGAAGCTCTAGGTCTGGTGTAACCTTTGAACGCACAAGTATGAATCCAGCTTTACGGTGAGAAAGCACTTGGCATTCTGTAAGATAAAGTAAACCTTAAAATACTTATTGGTAAGTATTTAAATGCTTACTATGAATAAAGTTCAGTGTAGGACATGGTAAAAATGGCAAAACGTTGTCCAATATGTCAAAACTCCTGGTAGATTTACAACCATCACAACCAGTAAAGTCTACCGTATCTGTAGGATTATTGAATAGCAGATTTCTCATCAGATTAAACAGCTGCCTACCTGTCACTGAGGGAAACTATTGGTATAACGAACCAAGAGAAAAGAAATATAATAGTTGTTGACTTAAGCTTTTATTACATAAAAATACACAATAAAAATAAAACAAAAAAGTAAATATATTCCCCTTCTGTAGATCTAAAGTTAAATAACAAATGATATATAAATGGGTTTTTATAAAAAGGGTTTTCGAGACCTAACCGTTTCAAATGATTTCCGGGACCAGATCTTCATTTCCTCCCTTATTAAAGAAAATTAGAAGCCGGTATGTCTGTAACAAGTCCACAAGACGGAATCCGACACACACGGTTTGGCAAACATAACGTCTGCAACTCTGCGTTTAACATTAACGCGGTGCAGAGGAGGTGTCATGGCACCGCAGAGCCCTTTTTTTTTCTGCCTGGTATTTATGTCAGCCTCTCAGCCATGGCCTCACTCCCTGAGCCTTATCAACACTTTGTATACAGCATGTGACGCTGAATAGAGAGCCTCAGATCTGACACGCTGATCTGATTTTATTGTACACTCAAGTCACGAACAAAACACACTCGTGAGTGCTTTGTCGGAATATGTCTATATCTGATACCTGTAGGGTAAGTTTCCCTCTCTTGGAAGTTTAATAAAATAAAGCCTTAAAACTACTATTAATTTTCTTAAATATTTGTTATAAAAGGACTCTGTACATGACTCAAATTTCTAGAAGATCATTAATTCTGTCGTGCTAAACGAGCTTATCGTACTACCAAGTAAACAAAGGCCTCTTCTAACAGGTGTCCATTCATTTTACATAACAGGTAATTACATCAGAAGTGTCACCATCATAATCTGACCGCCAGGCATCTGTCTGTCGCTCGTCTTTGCCGTCATATATTCCATTTAAACAAAGGGAACGCTTCACTGGTCTCTTATTTTAATGCAGTGTGTGGTTTTTTTTTTCTTCCCCCCCCCTCAGGTACCAATATTTTCTCCAGATCAAGCAGGATATATTAACTGGAAGGTGAGCATGTCGTCCCTTGTGTATTAGATCTTTGCTGTATAGACAGGGTGGGCCTAGTCTGTATCACATAAAACTGCCAGACAGCCTCACAGAATTATTATCATTGCATCAGCGTTGGTGGCTTTAAATTCTGCCATGAAGTGTATATATCCGGAGAAAATAATATATAGAGATATATAAACACCTCTAACTTGTTTTTTTTTGTTAATGACAATAAGCATGACTTATGTTTCTTTCTTGGTTCTTCACATAAAAACACTGTAGTCACATTTCTATATCACTGTTACTATAATTACTGAGCAACCTCTGCTTGTTTTGAGCTATAATATCTTTTGTATTGATTCAAAGCTGAGTGTTTGTTTACTTGTGAATGTGTTTATGTGTGTGTGTGTGTTCTTGTTGCTTCCAGACTGCCCTGTCCACACAACACGGCCGCACTGCTGGCGTCCTATGCTGTTCAATGTAAGTAGCGCTCCCCGGGTACACCCACTCTACATAACAATGGAAATACAATTCATTAGGCCTCCCTTTAGCTACTCACACTGTTAAATGTAATGACTGTGGTCGCTCCAGTGTATTTATAGCTGCTACTCTGAAGCCATTACAATTCAATTAAGCCGCGCGGTGATATTAACTGCAGTGATATAAATATTCAGCGTGCTTGGGTTTCGCAGTCCAAATATTGTACAAAGGCAAATGAAAACCAAAGAGGCTAGTGGATGTTTTGGGTAACTGGTGCAGACATGCATTAAGCCTCCTTGTCCATGTGCAGAAATGATGAATAAGTAAATGCTTTAGGTGTAAAGTCTATTAAAGGAGACATATCTTTCTGTTGTTTTTCATACTGTTTTGATGTTGGATGTTAAACAACCCTGAGAGGAACATATGTTAAAATGCTGCCCTGCTACTCAAAAGCCCAGGTTTCAGCCTGCTCTGAATGTTACCTCCACTTCCTCCACCATGATGATGCCCAAAAACAGCCGTCCACTCTGTTGTTCACATCGTCCACTCGCTTATTTCGGATCAGATTTGGGCTCGAACGTGTATGGATGTATTTGTGAAGCTTCCGATTCGAGTAAAGAACAAAAAAAAAAAGAAGTTGAATCCTACTACTACTGTTTGTTTACGTAGCCTCGGGAGCCGCCGCAAGTCCGAGCAGAACAGCCTGCTCTGTCTGAAACAGGCTGTTTTAGCCTGAACTGAAGGGGCTACATAAAGAGCCAGTATAACATAAATAAGTAGTTTTTTGAACTGTAAATGAGGTAAAGATATTCCAGTAGTAGTCCCAGAATAAAAATATAGATCTGGAAATTAGCATGATATGAACCCCAAATTTAGCTGCAGCTGTACAACTTGAATAAATTATAGTACCCTACTGTAGTTCCCTAATTATTTACCAAACCCACCGGTTGTAAAATGTTACTGCAGACCTGCAGACCAGTCCGTCTGTGGACGTTCAGCGTCACCGCTGATCTCATCTACTGTTGTGATTTAACGTTGGGGTTAAATGCTGACTGGGCCCCTCTGTCGTCAGAATAATGACTCCCGACACACTGGTCTGTCTCACTCAGTCTTTCTCTTTTACTGCTGCTCATTGTGTTCACGCAGCCCGTTGTTTTGTCCTTTCTTTTATCTCTGTTTAGTCTTTTTGATAGGTTTCTGCTTATCCCTTTTTTTGGAGGCTCACGTCCCCCTCACCATTACCCCCCCCCCCCCTCCGCTCTCTTTCTCGTTCATTCTGTCCTCCACCTCTCTGCCGTATTTTGTGGGGAATTTGCACTGCTACACTATATAGGTCAGAGAGGAGATTTGGCCTAGACTACCAACATCATCACACTACTGCTTTCACACACAAAAACACAAATACACACACACACACACACACACACACACACACACTCTATAGCTAGGTTGTCACTTCACTCTCTGCCAGCTCAGATTATGAAGATAAATGTTTGCTTTGGGAAAAAAAAAAAAAACGGGCTTGAAGCAGCTGCTATGCTGCTAATTCAGTTAGCTCGGCCCAAGTGCCAGCACTGATCACTCTAAATCCCACACTAAAGCTTGCATTCTCAAAACACCACAAATCCATTGCAGTGGATTACCTTCTTGTTTTAAAATGGACCAAATACCGTCTGAAAATCACAGCAACCCCTTCTTGACAGAAATAACAACAATTTGGTTAAAAAAAAACAATAATAATAACCCATTTTTATTTATTTATTTAAAGCATTAGTTGACTTGTGTAATGCAGCTTTTCATATCTACAAAAAATGTTGCATCAGCAAATACTTTTTCCATCTTTAAGACATCATTGAGTTGCATGGTGTTGTCATTTATTTATATTGACAGTGGTGGATTGTGAGTGAGTTAAGTCGAGTGTTAATCGTGAAAAGAGAAGCATAAATACATACGTGCACTAAATTACCTTCACTGCATGTATCATCCAATATGGAGAGATGTTGGTCATTATTAAAAGCCTGAGCTGAAGCTAGTCTTCCCTATGTTGAGCCAATCTACCTTTGACTTCACATCAAGAGATAAAATCTAAAATGAAAGATCAGGTTTGTGCTCTAAATGCCTTTAACATCGAGCTGTGTTTAAAGTAATAACTGCAGTATAAAATAAAACCAACATTAGCCTACTGTTCTTAGACTTAAGCTATCGACTGTACATTCATTTCTCCCTGGAGCCGTGTGCACATCAATAAGTGGGTGAGCTGGAATTGATTCGTCGGTCAATATGCTTAGGCTACCGGCTAGTAGGTTAGTCCAGGGACTACTTGAGTGAATTGATGCTTTTTGAGCTTCAACTGTTCGCTAGTGAGCTAATGGCTTTGGGAATTTGCTTTGAGCTTCTCGTCTCTGAGGGCTCTGAAAGTGACCAGAGATCTAAGAATCATTTCGCTCTCTTTATGTTTCCGCCTGTTATCTACAATCAGTCCTTTCAACATCTTTATTTTTTATTCTTTGATTCTCTTATCCACATTTAAATGTCTCTGGCCATCTGCTGTATGAAATAATCTGTTAGAAAACGGCCAAAATATGAATGTTAATTCCCAATTTATCTATGTTTTGTTTTTGTTTTTTTACATATTTGTTATATTCACACACAGTCTTACCAGCTCTTGGGCCTGTGGCTGTGTGGCATGACATGTATCAGACCACCCTGGTTTATGTTCATACATTAAAGAATCTTAGCTGGTCTGATAATAGGATAAAATATCTCTTGTAATAACACTCACATGCACAATTAAAATAATGTGATGTTATTGCACCATATGGCAAGCACTTCTAATTTCCTGGTGTTGTAAATATTCTTTAATACTGAGTGTATATCCAATGTCTTCACAATAAGTAATAATGTACACTTTTCTTAATAGAAGAAGATTGTCAGAGGCTGTGAGAAAATGAGAAAATATGCAGCCAAGGTGTGAAGATTAATTAGTTTTCTTCACTGTTGTTTGGTTCCAACTCCTTTAAAAGCAAATGCACATCACAAAGTAAATAAGATGGCAGGAACATTGTGAAGTGTGAGATGATGGCTATTTGAGGAAGTGTAGAGAGAGAACGTCAACCGTCAAGTGCAAATTTAACGAAAGATGATGTTTGTCAGTAGTTTGGTGTTATTTCAGATATTAAGAATGAACCAAACCGTTCATTATCTCTATAGGGATTGTGCACTTGGTTGTGTGTGTGTGTGTTTGTGTGTCTGTTCACAGCTAATCTTGCATACTACTGGACTCATCAGCCTAATATTTTGACTGTGTGCTCAAGGACCTCTTGTGGCTGCGGTGATTTACGATTTATGCCATTCCTTATGAGCCTATAGTAAGGCTTAAACTGTCATCTTTTCAGCAGTCCTTTCCATTTTACGATATGCGTTTCGACATAGCAAAAGGTATCTCCAGTAGTTGGTTAGCCTTTGTCATGGCTAAAAAACTGACATCCATAGAAAAGTTTGGTCTCATATTGAACCGGAGCATCTACTGATGAATTCCTTGCCTGATATGTTACGATCCACTAAAGTTCGGCACGATATGAGATGAATAAATCCCTGTTTTTGTTATCTTTGCCGCCATCTTGACTGTACACACCTGGTGGAGATCTTCACTCTACTGAGCGCGCTCTTCTAGCTGTCACATGAGATCAATGAAGATGGTTATGGGTAGATTTGGGTAAATGGTTTTCATTTCCAATCGGCCATATTGGCAATGCAAACATATTTTGTCAGATCTACCACAAATAAGCTGTCAGCTGTAGACATTTTCAACTCAAGGAAAGAAAATTGAACACTTCACTGACTGAATTACCAAAAGACAAAGTTGTTATCAACAGTTTAGATGAAATATATTATATATATTATTATATTATAATATATAGTGATGATGAAATGGTTTACACAACCAAAATTTGCTTGTGCTATGTTTTAGTCTTTACTTCTTCTTATTAATGCATTATTTTAATTTAGATTAATCAGTTTCTCATCTTTATAGAGAAAAATAATGTTGACCAGAATTAAATTCAACATTGTGATTAAACATCATAATCATATGTAGAACTGCAACGAGTAATCGATTAATCGATTGACAGAAAATTAATCGCTATTTTGATAACCAATTCTCTGGTTCCAGCTTTCCAAATGTTAATATTTTCTGGTTTCTTTAATCTTCTTTGATCATAAACTGAATATCTTTGGATTGTTGACTGTTGATCAGGACAAAACAAGACATTTGAGGACGTCACATTGGGCTTAGGGAAACTGTGATGGACATTTTTCACTATTTTCTGACATTTTACAGACTAAACTACTAATTGATTAACAGAAAATAAATTAAAAAATTTTATTGTGGATATTTTCAGCCAAACACCTAGCACCAGGCACATTTACTCCAGTATATCCTACATTACCTTTAAAAAAATTCAACTAATTGTGCGTCACACATAAAGGGATAAATCTGAAGCGCAGCTGTGCACAGCGAGCGTTATCCTCTCTGTCAGGATGACACCTTTCTGTCTCGTGTTCTCTCTCTCTTTCCTCCTCCTTTGCTCGCAGATTGAAACAGTGTTGACACATTGAACATATCAATTTCTCCTCCTTCTCTCTTTGCGTAGCTGAGTTGGGGGACTACAATGAAACGGAGCATTCTCAAGGTTATCTGTCCGAGTTCTTCTTTATCCCCAACCCTCCGCAAGACTTCCACAAAGAGGTCGCCAAACATCACCAGCAGCACAGGTAAACACACAGGAACACATATACACATACGGAGCCGTGCATGTGCAAGAGAGCCACTGAAATTTGAGCGTCTGTTCATCTCAGGCATGTGCAGTGCTGCTGTCATGTCAAATATTGTTATTATGACACCGTTTGTTGCAGTGAAAATAATGGTTTCTGCCATTTGCGCCTACACATATAGATGCACACAAACACACTCAAATGGCTCATAGTACACCACAGTTTATGTGACATTTTCCTTGCCATTACATTCTTTTATTACCCATTTCATGTTCTTTTTTTTGCCCTTCCATCTCTCTCTCTCTCACTCTTCCTCTCCATATGTCTCTTTAACACACACACTCTCTCTTTCTTTACCTTCTCTGTCATCATCCCTCCTTTGGCTTCCACACACCACCGATCCCTGTCTGTGTCTTTAACCTGCTATTTGTCTCACTCTCACTCTCTCTCTCTCTCTCTCTCAGTGGTCTATCTCCTGCCCAGTCAGAGTTTAATTATCTGAACACAGCACGCTCGCTGGAGCTCTACGGGGTAGAGCTGCACTATGCAAGGGTAAGTAAGGTTTGATTGTGCTTCTGGTGGAGGCCTCTGTGTGTGTTAGACTACTGTATAGTTTGTGCTTGTGTTTGTTTGTTTCTGTTTATCTAGTTCCTCATGATGTTTTCCCAGCAAAAGCAATGTTTCCTGTTAGACATGTCACTGTATCTGTGACATCACTTTTTCCTCCCCTCCCCCACAAAAACCTGTCCAAAACAGGATGATTTAGTCTATATCAGGAAGTCCCAATCTGTAAAAGGTTTTCCCTCCTACCATCCTATTGATATATTTCTTTTATACAGTTGTGTGAAAAGATCACATGAAGCCGAGTGGCCACCTGTCACATCTAGAGCTGAACGTGACTCCACCCTGATATCATTTCCAGCTCCTCTTATAGCAATTGGCTCTTCAGCTGGCGAAGGAAATGTGAACCGTGCGGTATCAACCATGATGTCATGGTGGGATGGAAAGGATGCTTAAAACCTTTTTATGGATTGGGAGTTAAACGTGACTTTTAAGTTGGAGACACTTTAAGAACAGTTGTCCACAAACTGACTGTCATAAACCTGCTCACAGGTCATGAGATGATGTTTGAGTTCAGAAAGTGATTAAAGGAAAAGTGATTTAGTGATTAGTTATTTGAAAAGGCAACTAGATGAAGATTTATTGCACAGTTTTATGAGGAGAAGGCTTGCTTTTGTTTTTATGTTATGATCTTTTCTATAGAGGTTTCAAAATGCAGACTTTGCAAAGGAGTAGACAAGGGCTGCAACTAATTATTATTGTCATAATTCATCTTAACTGCCAATACAATGGCCGAAAATGTCAATGAAAAATGTCAGTCGCTGTTTCCCAAAGCCAAATATGATGTCCTCAAATGTCTTCTTTTTGTCCAGACTGATATTCAGTTTACTATCACAGAAGAAACCAGAAAATATTCACATTTTAGAAGCTGGAATCAGAGAATTTGGACATTTTTGCTCCAAAAATGACTCAGAAAGATTAATTAATTGTCAAAATAGTTAAGACAATCAATTAGTTGACCAATCATTGCAGCTCTATAGTAGAATAAAAAACATTTATAAAAGATATAATGAACCTTAAGATAACATTAACATTTACAAGTGAGCAATGCAGCAGTGTTTAACACTAAAGACAAAAACATGAAAGCCACTCCTGAAATGGGTTCACCAGCAAGAAATCGTCACTATGAACTTAACAGTCCTCTGACTGGTTTTCCATTCTGCTTGGCTCCCAGTGCCTTCACCTGCTCAGTCAACACACTCTTTAAAACACTCCTGTTTCCCTCTTTCAGGACCAGAGTAACACAGAAATTCTCATCGGGGTGATGTCCGCCGGCATTGTGGTTTACAAGAACAGGGTACGGATCAACTATTTCCCATGGTGAGTGACACACACACACACAGGCAAAAACCATAAAATTACATTTGAAATGACAAAACCAGAACCAAACCGAGTGAAAAAAAGGCCAGTTTTTGTGATGTGATTTGCTTGTTGTTCCAATGAGATGTTACTGATGAAGATTTAGAGTAGAGATTTTGATTATGAGGGATAAGTTGTGGGTGGTTTTGGCGAGAGGTTACTTCGGGACCAATGATGATCATATCAGATTTGTCACAGTTCAGATTTAGAAAGCTGGCTTGCATCCATGATTTAATTTCAGTGAGGCAGTTGGTCAGGGTGGAGTGAGTTGCAGCGGAGTTGGGTTTAGTGAATATGTAATCATCCGCATAGCAGTGGAAGTGGAGACGATGACAACGGATGAAATTATGAGCAGGAGAACGTAGAGGATGAACGGGACCAGTACAGAACCCTGAGGGACACCTTGGGACAGAGTAACAGTGGTGATAGAGAGAGTTGTACTGATGATGCTGAGGTTTTAAACAGTTAATAGCCAGTGGGAAAATTCTTATAATATAATAATAAAGTGTATTATTATAAAATATTAAAAGAGAGAGATCACAACTGAAACAAAACATACTTTTTGAACAAGAGTGTGTACTTGCAAACAAACTGCAGGGGGACATATTAGCTTTTTGTGATTTTCTGTTATTTTTATACTGTTTTGATGTCGGATGTGAATGTTAAACATGGTTAAACTTGACATATGTAAAAATGCTCCCTGAAAGTCAAAAGCCAGGGCTTCAATCTGCTCTGAATGCTTCATTTGCAAAGTTACTACTACTTCCTCCTCCTCGTGATGACATCACAATGTTCGTGCATGCCCGCCATTGGCTGTCCGTTCTGAATTTCGACTCTTAATATATATGGGTGTATTTGTGAAGTTTCCATTTTGATTAAAGAACGAGAAAAATAAGTGAAATCCTACTATTACCATTTGTTTACGTGGCCTCTCGAGCCTCCGGAAGTCTGCCAAGGGGCAGTTTCCGGAAGTTGGCCAATCAGAACAGAGCGGGGCCTTAAAGGGACAGGAGCTAAAACGGCCTGTTTCAGACAGAGGCTGAACCGAGGGGCTGCATAAAGAGCCAGTATAAGATAAATAAGGAGTTTTTATAACTGTAATTCAAGCAGATATTCTAGTTAGAGCCCAAGAATATAAATATAGACCTGGAAATATGCATGATGTGTCCCCTTTAAAGAAGATTGTGATCAGAAGGCCAACAGTCTCAGTTACACTTGCTTGGGAGCTCACGAGCGAGGTTACTGAAAACCAGCTGCTTTAGTGAATCTGCTCTGCGGCCAACAACAGAAACTCTGGCAGCTCACAGGTGAGAACGAGTGGAACTGCGTGGATGAGGAACAGGACATTGCAAGCATTCTCCACTGATATATTCATACACAGCACACATTACCGCGGGCCAGTGTTAGCAGCTCCTCTCGAACAGTCGAATCTTTGCTGCTTCTGCTCTCTGCAGCTCAGGCTGCGATTGTTGACGAGAGTTGAAAAGGGCGTCTCTATCGTTTCCCTTAGCCAGATTTCCCCTCATTTGGGAAATCAAACTGTGGATGTTCTAGTCACAAACCCACCTCTCTTGCCATCAGTCTACTGCCAGCTCCACTTGAACTGCCTCCAGGAACCCTTTTTGCTGAGAAATGCACTGTGTAATATTTTGGTAACCTCTCACATAGTGATTATTGACATGGCATATTAATGTTTAAGCCCCAGTTGATCTTTTACAGAATTATGCAGATGATTCCATCAGATGTTTCTGGGGGGGACAGGTTTTCGTGTTAAAGTAGCTTTCCTGGAAATATTATAGACATCAAATCTATCTGCTCGCTTTTCTCTCTTTGTCCTCCTTTCACCTCTCTCTCTCCGTGTAATTCTCTTACTCTCATCACTCTTAATGTATCTTGCTTCTCGTTCTCGCTCAAAAGCATCGATTCTTGGAAATCTCCCGTACTCTGCCGTTGCACGGTGGGAGGCTAAATGTTAATGGGTGCCGGGGGTGGGATAGTAACTACTCAAATCCTTGTAACTCGGCAAGATAATTCACTCATGTGTAGGCTTAACACACACACACACACACACACACACACACCCTGACCAAATGTGCATAGCAGCTGGTGTGTGTGTGTGTGCGAGTATGCGTGTGGACATGAGTATATATGTCCGATGACTGAAAGATGTTTGTGATAAGATGAGTTTTGAGTGTGTGCCAGTGTGTAGAATGACTGAAATGTGTGTGTGTCCTTGAGTTACACACATTGTGGGGACATGATTAATAAATCTGGACACTCTCCTCCCGTTTCGGGACAAAAAATTAAGGGTTAAGATTTGGTTTTTTTTGTTGTTGTTTAGGGTTTTGATGAATTTCCAGGAAATAAATGTGAGCAAAGGCCTCGTAAATGGAGAAAAAACACTCTCCAAAAGCAAGTGTGTGTGTGTGTGTGTGTGTGTGTCGGCTGATCTAAATTTAGAGTCCAACAGTGGTGTCCCCAACAGCTGTCCATTACCATGTGTAGAGAGAGAGAGAGAGAAGTCAACAGTGTCTCTCAGTCCTATAGTTACTGATTACCCTTTATTTCTTTATTTCTTTCTGTCTTTCTCTCTTTAATGAATTCTTTCTACATCTTCCCTGATCCCGTCACTTCTCATGCCGTCTCTCTCTCTGCTTCTGATTTTTTTTTTCCTCTTTTCTTCTTGTGTGTAGATTTGTGTAGACTGACGTGCAGATTTTTTTGATTTTTTTTTTTGCCTCTTTCCCATTTTCTGTTCACAGTAGCCTGACAAATGAGCCACACTTAGATGGGGCATGACTCACACTCTGCATAAGCATGCGCGTGTGTGTGTGTGTGTGTGTTTGTCCATGCAAGTGTGTGTGTTTGTGTGTGTGTGTGTGTGAGTAAGTACGTAAAATATATTTAGCAGGGAGCGATGAGTCACAGCAGCAGCAGCAGCAGAGCTCTAGGAAAGGATTATGTTACTCTGCCGCTCGTCAGCAGACCTCTTACCGTGGCCGTGTGTGTGCGTGTGGTCTTCTTATTTCAACATTATTTTAGAACGTTTCAGCTTCTTTAGACGCGTGACTAGATAATAGATCGATGAGAGAAGAACCGGCGCTGCCGTACTCTCCTCCAGATATGGACGAAAGAATGGGTGAGAGGTCAAACAGGGTGTGACACATGGGTTAGCTTAGTTGGTGAGAATGTTGACATCTGAAATTCAGCGAAAGGTTCCACATTTTTGGGAAGTTTTTTGTTTTTTTTAATTCCTGAAAGTGACGTTTGGATTAGTTACGCTTCCGCTTACATCGCCAGCTCATCAACTCAGCCTGAACTCACGCTGCGGAGCAAACACAGTTCAAACCCACAAAAACTTAATTTTAAATTCTAGTTGTGATTACAAAGTTTGCAAAGATACCAAATATTTTAAGATGAGATCGAGGGCAAATGTGTACGCAGTGATGCACATCTAAAATATTTTTTCATTTGATGGAACGGTGCAGCCATGGAAAACTTCATGGAGTCTTGGGAGGTTTTGTCTTTTAATATTTCATCGAGTTAAAACATCATATATCTCCAATGAGGAGCTGGAGCAAGCTGATAAAAAATATATGATTCTGTCTGACAGTTTGGAATAAGATGATTTTTCCAAATTTAAAGCTACATAAGGGGAATTTAAGGGGGAAAACTAGGGATTAACTCAAAAAAAAAAAAATCTCAAAATATGTCATAATTTATGAGGCCTGTTGAAATAAAGATGTTTTTTGCTTTCAACATATTTGATTTATTTTACTCACTCAGATGATATGACAAGAATCACAACTGGGATTTGATAAGAACCAGAATTTTATGAGCAGAATCAGAGTCAAGATTGAAAACATCTTAACTGTACCCAATTATAGCCACTGCACACTTGCTCCTCCGGTGTTGAATATTTAGCACAGTGTTCACCGACTGCAAGCAAGAACAGGATTGGTTTTTATTCCCTTTTTAGCAAAATTATCAAAAAGTATTATTATAGTAATCCTCTTCAAGTTTGTCACTCAGTTTTTTATATTAGTGAGTGACTACTACTGGTATTTTAGCACAAAGACCGGCCTTTAACTAACAAAAAATGTAAACATCATGGATTCAATGCAGCTGATGGGCATATTAATTATAGATACACTAAGCAGTCTTTTGCATTTTTGTCTTTTCTCGCCTCCAGGTTGAAAATAGTGAAAATCTCCTTCAAGTGCAAACAGTTCTTCATCCAGCTGAGAAGAGAAGCGGTAGGTTGTTCACACGCACACGCACACACGCACACACGATCGTACTTCTACACTTGTGAGGACTCTCATTGACGTAACGCATTCTCTAGCCCCCCTTACCCTAACCTGAATCTATTTCTAACCTTTTTCTGTTAAAATCCTGTTTAAATGTTTGTATTTACAGGTCCATAGATGATAGTTTAGCTGTGTCTGCATATGTGTGTGTGTGTGTAATCTATAGCCCCTTTTTATACAGAGATCCTGCAGTCTTGCTGTAAAGAAGACAAAGCTGGCATAACGCCGCCCCATGTGCAATTTTAGATAGCATGCTGGCGCTCTGGAATCAAAGGCGTGACGTGTAACACAACAGCGTTGGCGTCTAGCGTGTGTAGTCCTGCCATGCCGGCTGTCCTTTTTTACACAGACGTCAATCCGGCAATGTGACTATCTCCACTGCTGGCTTAATTGCAGAACAACAATGCCCCCCCTCCACCCCCATTCTTTGTTCTTACCTTTAATACAGAACGGCGAGGCGGACTAACGGCGCAACATTTCTTGAACAGGCTTTGTAAAAGGGGCTCGTGTCAGATTAACCCCCTGCTGTCTGTGTCCTGGTTGTCTCTGCTTTAATCCCCCTCTGTGTCCTGTATCTCCTGTTTAAGCAAGTGGATCTCTCTTCTGTTCCCAACATAACAAACAATTTTACAGACAGTCGATCACTGAGTCAACCACAAATATTCAGTCATTTCGCCATCAATCCATCTCTATAAAAAGCTTTCCTTAATTTTTTTCCTCTCATCTCCTCTGAAACCGGAGTCATTATTGAGATTATAAGTAACATTTAAATGATATGGTGCTTTATTTTCCTTTGTCTCTCTAATTTCTCTTCTTTGCCTTCTCTCTTTATGCATCTAGAGAGCTGAGGCTGGCTGTTATTGTTAAATGTTTCATTTAACTGTTAATAAATAGATTGCATCTAGTAATTTGATGCCAAGAATTTCATTCTGTCCCTTTTACTCCTCCATCCTCTTTTTCTCTTTTTTCTCTGTGAGTTGAATTAAATAAACATTCTTGGTAAACGCTCCTCTGGTCCAAAATAAATGCCTCTAATCTTAATGATACAGTATGTTTGTTTGAATGTTGCCCTGCTGGTCACTGTATAAGTGGTGAGAATCTCTGCTAACACTGAAGAATGACTGAACTTTAAGTAACAAATGTATGTATGTAATGTATTTCAGTCATATAAGTTGGGGATTTGTAAATGGAAAACAAATTAAATGTAATAAATTGATTAAAGTTGATGTTGCTACGTTTATTTTTGGATCTGTGACCTTTGTATCTGTACACAGGCTGCTCTTGCAAAGTACATGAACTGTTTCCCATTAAAAAAAAAACAACAACATGGAAACGTCGTCCCTGATAGTTTAAAACATTGTGCTTACGTTATATAATTTCAGCTAATATACACAAAGCTTGTCTGAACTGCATGTTGAATAAATTACAGTTGAATTTCAGATGATCTGATCTTTCAGTAATACTGAATTCTCGAGGTGGTATCCAACATCCCAAAACTCAGCGTATTACTTTAACCGTCGTCTTCTCCTCCCTAACGCTAACAGACCGAGACCCGGGAGACGCTGTTGGGTTTCAACATGGTGAACTACCGGGCCTGTAAGAACCTATGGAAGGCCTGCGTGGAGCACCACACCTTCTTCAGGCTGGAAAGACCCATCCCGCCACAGAAGAACTTCTTCGCCCACTACTTCACCCTGGGCTCAAAGTTCAGATACTGGTAAGAGGAAGAGGACACGCACAGAGAAGAATGGAAAGAAACCACAAAGAACCTAGTCAGACACACACACACGTACGAATCAGATGTATTAGGCTACGTTCACAAGGGGTGTAACGGTTCTGAAACAGAGACCGAAACCGCAACACAAACGTCCACAGTCTCGAGATGCGGTTCTGTCTTCTGTGTCGTGGTCATCCCCTCTCAACGGTGTTCACACTGGAGCCAGATACATGTCACTTACAAACATGAACCATCAACACAAATAAACAAATCTGACTAAAAAAAAAAAAAATCAGAATTGAGCGTTAAGGTCTGCAATGTGAACGTAGCCCTTTAATCCCAGTTTGGGAAACATCACAGAAGTACATGTTCGCTTGGAAGTCGGTGCAGTTGCTTCACTTTGGTGTTAGAAGCTGAAACACTGGAAGGCAATTTCCCCCAGAACACCACAACTTAATTATTTATGGTTTACCTTTAAAAAAAAAAAAAAAAAAGAGGGAAACTAACTGTGTTCTACCTTGCAACTTTAAAGTCGAAAGGTGGACTGTGAGTAAAATAAAAGAACTTCTCAAGAGACTTTCCTCCATAATGTATGATGACATCGCCCAGTGACAACTTAGTTTAACTTCATTTGTAGAATTCTTTATCTCCTTTTTTTTTCTATGAAACGTGAGTGAAAGATGTGAGTCGGAGGTCTTGTGATGCATTATTGAGCTGCAGCGACGGAGTCCCGCTCTGATGTTTGGCTCAACGGTGTGTGTGTGGGCGTGTTTTGGCCCTCGAGAATATTGACTGACTTTCCCATAAGAGCACACTTTTAGATTGGACTTTGTGTTCTTAACATATTGTTAACAGTGTATTGAATGACAACATGTCCGTGTTGAATATGTTGCGCTTGTCTCTGGCTTACAGACAACACCTGACAGCTCAACTCTTCATGCTGGTGTTAGTTTTGAATGATTTGGTCATTTTTTTTAGGCAGCAAGTTTCAGAAAAGGTTTCAGGGACTGATGCCATCAAAGTAGTTCTTATCTCTGCGGAGTGAAACAATAAAGGAGAACCGTATACCCCGTGTATCTCATTTTCAGGAAATAGTCAGTAAACACCGGGATGTGAAAGTGAACTTCAAGTAAACAGTTTTTAATGCTAATCCTAATCCTGTCAGGGCTTTTCAGAGTTCATTTCATTTACAGTAAACTCAAGTTTTCTTTCTCATGAGTTCATTGACAGTTTTGTTTTTGTTTCTGTTTGTAGCGGGCGGACAGAGGTGCAGTCTGTGCAGTATGGAAAGGAGAAGGGCATCAAGGACCGAGTGTTTGCCAGGTAATAGACATGACTTTTTTGGCTTAGCAGTTAGAAGCCTCTGAGGAATAAACACT
Organism: Thunnus maccoyii; assembly: GCF_910596095.1. NCBI lineage: Eukaryota > Metazoa > Chordata > Actinopteri > Scombriformes > Scombridae > Thunnus > Thunnus maccoyii. The sequence continues at coordinate 9,956,683 of NC_056543.1, forward strand.
ACAGGAATAGTAATATGTTGTTTTTTTTTTTTGTTAAATTTCACAACAATCGAAATTCATGTCTCGTTTGCTTGCATTTCATCCCTTTTGAGCAGATCTCCCAGCAAGCCACTAGCCAGGAAATTGGTGGGCGGGACTGACTGGGAGTCGGTGAGCAGGAACAGCCTATCAGATGAGAGACTGGAGACCCAGAGCCTGCCCACCCGCTCGCCACCTGGGACACCCAATCAGTGAGTCCATGTTCCAGGGTTCATAGCAGGCCAGGAGTTCACATCAGTTTAATTTCAAACACTTCTGGCAGTGGATTTCTTAATGTAATCATATTCAGCACGGTGAGGTGTATTTAAAAATGAATGATTTTGACAGCAAATGAATCACAGCAACAAAGTGATTCATTCATTCAGTTAAAAAGGAGGTATGATATAGTTTTATAGCAAATATATTTGATTGATACAGTTTTTTTCTCATGTTTCTAATGTCTGGACTGTAATGACAAACATATATTTGGTGCTGATAAATGCATAAAAGGTTTTCAGGTTGAATACTCAGTCCTTTTGTCTGTGTTTTTCAGGAACTCGCTGTTCGTACAAGAGGGCACGCGACTACGCCCGTCGTCCGTCGGCCACCTGGTCGATCACGTGATACACGCTTCGCCCAGCTTGCCCGTCTTCTCCTCCAATCACAAGTCGGCATCGTCCACGCAGGCCAACAGCATCAGCTTGGACTCCACCCCGTAAGTTTCGCTCTCCCGCGTGACGCTCGATGAAATCACGACCGTCTTACTATCGCTCTCGTCTTGTTCTTTCCTTTTTTCTTTCATTATGTTTTTGATGCACGTTCCCACATTTCTTTAAAGCTGTTTCTCTCGGGGGGGAAAAAAAAAACACATCAACGTTGGACTCGGTGGCAGCGCAATAGATTTCACAGTAAATTCACAGCCTCGTATATAAAGCAGACATCAAAAAAAACCAGCCGCCCTTTAATTTTCAAGTTTAATTTAACTCATCAGCGTTAGTGCCACTCTGTCTGACTGTAGTGCTGAGTTGACTGGTTTTTTTAAATTTCTGTCTGTGTCTGTGGCTTCTCCCGACAGTTCACACCCTCTCCCAGTGTCACTTAGCTGGCCCCTTTGGAAAGATGAACTCTTTGGAAAAACAACCCGTAAAATATGTTTGGAGCGGGTTGCTTGGTAGTACAGCAGAGCTGAACTAGGAATCAGTATGTGTGTGTGTGTGTGTGTGTGTGTGTGTTTTCAAAGCCTTTGAATTAAAGTTAAATGGAGTGTGAGTGAATTTTGAAACTCTAGATGCAAAAATCATCAAAGTCTTATTGAAACTGTCGTCTCATTGGTATCTGAAATCTTATTTTTACTTGTTATGCCTCATATTCTGATTGTTTTTGTTACAAATGCCGTCTCAAAATGTTGTAGCATGGCCCTTTTGGTATTTGTTGGTTTATTTATTACACACCTGATGGAAACACTTAAAAATAACCCTTTTAACTGTGCTAGTAGTCATTTGCTCTCTGACTCAGTCGGATGGTGCTTTAAGTGTTTTAAAATATGTTTAAAATGCTTAAAAAATGTTCAGTGACAGAATGTTTTCACTGGCCCGTGTGACTCTATAATTGCTTCAAAGGCTGGAAAGTTATCATTCTGACAGTAAGAATCTGGTCGTGAAGTCGTTTAATCAGTGTTAACAAAAAATATGAAGTTATTATATTTTAGCCAGATTTTCCAGCTGGACCATTGTGTGCTCTGCGGAGCTGGAAACGCACACACATGTGGCTGTGTGTGCTTTTGTGCTTATTTCTCTCTGAATGAGGCAAAAGATGCATTGTAGACATGGCATGCATTCTTCTGTTGACACAGTAGGTGTGTGTGTGTGTGTGTGAGAGAGAGAGAGAGAGAGAGAGAGAGAGAGAGAGAGAGAGAGAATAGAGATGGCAAGAAGGAACATCTCTCAGTTGGAAAGCAGAGTGGTTAAGTAACAATACAGTGGCAAAGCTTCTCACACACACACACACACACACACACACCAAGTTATTGGCTCATCTGTCTGTTACAGAGCCAAAAGATGACATAATCACCTGCTCTCTCATCCTCAGACATTACCCATGCGTGTTATTTTATTGGCTTTTATTGGCCCCGTGTATGTTTTTGTCCTTCAGAGGCAGTTATTATTTTTCCAATTCTCGTGTCAGTTTTAATGTCCCACTTCCCCAATTTCCCAATTTTTTGTGCCTACTTTTTTCGCTGACTAGAGAAGATTAGTTTATGCTTTATTCAAACCATGAAAAACTCAAGGATAAGAAAAATAAAAAAGGGCGGGCTGCTGGACCTTCCTAATCTCAAATATTACCACTTGGTTGCAAATGTTGAAAAAATACTTTACTGGTTACAATTTCCTAAAGTATACTGGTGTCAAAAGAAACAAATTGATGTTTTTTTTTTTTATCATCTCTTTTAGCTTTGGTGGCTCTGAATAACCTCTTCTGCCATCCCCACTGTGATGTCTACTTAAAAGATTTGGTCCAAATCCAGATTACAGTTTGGGGAGCTATCAGTCCTAAACCTTGTATGTAATAACCACCTCTTTGTGCCAGCTAGACTTAATTCTGGATTGTCTTTGGTGAGAATCAGGCATCCCTAATCTTAAAGACTGATATACATTGACTACATATAAGCATCACCTTCCCCAATGTTCCTCCAGTCTCCATCAAAACTAAATTAAAATCTACTGTTTTTCCAACAGAGCAGCAGTTTTTTCTGTACGTCGTGTCAATTCCACAAAGCAAAACAATAAGTCTCTGACAACCTGACTGTAAAATGTCCTGTTTTTAGTCGTGTAGGGTGAAATTGAGCTGTTAAGCGAACCCCGGCGCATTGACAGTGATGGTTTTAAAAAACGTAGTCATTTCCATGACAGTCTCAGTGTAGCAGAAAGCTACAATTATACAGAATAGTGTAGCACAACATGGCATGCAACTGTATGGTATTTTATGATAAATGACTGCGTACGCTATAATCATACAGTGTTTCATACTGAAACACTGTGCCTGAAAGCCTGTGCATTGAAAGTGTCACTCTATGGCTTTTAGTGCAACATGGTGGTTGTTTTGCAGCTCGTTTTAGACTCGGGTCACCCCGCGTAGCCGCATGTGATTCCTCCATCACTGTCTGCACTCATTTAGTTCAGTCCTCTGTGATGCTTTTAAAGTCTTCTCTAAGCAGAAGTAGACATTTATGATTTAGTTACAATAAAAGCGTTTGACTAAAGGATGACTAAGAGCAGAACTCAGCTCGTGTCTGATGTCGACTAGGGTTTAAATCTCTTTACCCCCGGGGCCCTTAGCTAACGTATGTGAAGGTATGTAGATATCCGTTTCACTCATCTGCGCCGTGTTGTGAAACATAGTACGGATGTAGGAGGATGTGCAGTCTTGACTCGGGCCCGGTGTGCACTCTGCCCTCCTTTCTGAAAGCCTGACCTGGTGTTGACCCATAATAAATGTTAGTTTGCGTGTGTGTGTGTGTGTGTTTAAGACGCAAAGTGGCACCAGTAGCAGCAGCCAAAATAAAGTCAATGCTCTTTGACTGGTGCTCCCGCCCCTAAGGAGTGTCTGTGCGCAACCTCTCTCACACACACACACACACACACACACACACGAAAGCCTTACCTGATGGACCATGTTGTTTCACCATACACACTGAGACACACTGCCTTTTATTGTCTGGATGATGGAGGGGAGGGGGGGGGTGTTTTACTTCCTCTTGTAGCTCTTTTATTGAGGTTAATGCATTGTGACTAACACAGTGCTATTAAGCTTCTCTGTCTCTTGCAATCTCTTTCTGTCTCATTCCCCTTTTTATCCGTTTCTCTCCGTTCTTCTCTCTTTTTTCTTCCGAAGCTCAGCTCTTTAACAAACAGGCAGACCTTCAGCTTAGGCCATTAATTGTTTTGTGTTTTTCTTTACCTGTATGTTTGTGCTTTTGATTTCCCTCCATCTTTAAAGTGCCAGGCCATGACCCCTCCTCCATCAGCAGTCATAGCTACTAAACAGCAACTTGTGAGATTATTTTTCTACTTTTTACAGTTATAATGAAGTCATGTTTTGTTCCCTACTGGATACAAGTGTGATCATGTTGAATAGGGATGCAAAAGGGGAATCAGCACTACAGCAAGAACATTTCTTTTCCCAGATTTTTTGAAATAAACACTTTTATCTCTTGCTCTTCCTTTCTGTCTTTCTCTCTCTGTCCCTGACATTCGCTTTCCCACGCCCCCTTCTACTCTCTCTCTCTCCGCCACTCTCAGGTCTCCAGAGGGGGTGGACGGCCAACCTCCAGCTTTGCCCCCCAAGCAGCTGAGCAGGAAGACCTTGAGCCAGATCATCCAGGCCCACTCTCAACAGAGCCTCCTGGACAACCACCTCAACGAGATGTACGACGTCCCCGTCAACGCTGACAAGACCACGGTCAGTGAGGCGACACAAACACTCACGACATGAGATTAACAATAAAGAAAATTTAGTACAGTAAGAATCTCAAACATCTTCTCGGTAGTCCTCTTTCATTTCCTCGAAAATCTTTCTTGGCACAAATTCAGATACATGGTCTCAGGATGGTTGTATACAGGAGTGCGTTGTGAAGTCCGTTTTTTCAGTACACAAACATCCTTAGGAACTAAAATAAATCATGTTCTTTCTCTCAGTACACTTTTTCTCATTTGTAGCTAAACATTTATATAACCACTCTAAAAAAAAAACACTCAGCAGAATCAACAATGGTTTGGTTTGCAAAGATTTGATTAATCTGAGCTAGAACACTGTTACCATGGCAATCGTCGATGACAAATCTTCTTTAAGATGTTTCTTGCAGTTCGCTGAAGTACAATTCTTTATTGAGGAAAAAGACTACATCTCAAACCTGCATTAATCAATATTACTTTTGATATTAAAGTTGAACAACATCACTTTGTGTAATGTAAAAAGGCTTCCTAATCTTGAAAACACAGAATAAACACCAAATTCTTCAACTTTAAGGAAGCTTTTAGCCTCCTTTAGCTCATTGTTTTGGTTTTAAAGAGCCTCCATATGATTGAGTCTTAGCAGCTGCCATCAAACAAACTGATAAACACACTGTACACTTCCTGTCCAGCACCAAACAATAGACAAAGTTAATGCATCCTGGTTAACATAATGGACCATTTGGAGACGTCAAAGGAAGGAAATATCAGTCCAACATTCATCAGGTGGCCAGAAACATGACTTTTATTTTTATAAAATGATTTTGTGTAGTTAATGTGTCAGAGGAGGATTATATGGAAGAAAACAGGATGTGGATTTGATGTATCTGTTCAACTTTGCTCTTCCAGCTAAATGGAGTTGTCCCTCATGATAATCTGGTCCTGATCAAGATGAGACCTGATGAACATGGACGTTTTGGCTTCAATGTTAAGGTAAAGAGGGATACTAGTCTGTTCACTGCCCTTCTGTCTTTTTGGTTCCTTGGCTCAACTCACCATCTAACTTTTCTTTGTTTTTTAAGCAAAGTAGTCAAAACCTTTCTTAACCTTTTGCATTTGTATAAGTCTTTCTGCTGTTAACTGATCTTGAACTGGGTGTTTTCCAGGGTGGTGCTGACCAGAAGATGCCCATCATCGTGTCCAGAGTGGCTCCGGGAACATCTGTAAGTCAACAACTACCCCATATAGTCAGTAGATGACTACTACAGTATATTTTCTACAACTGGTGCTGAGTTTATAAAAAAACAAATGCAGCTCCACAAATATCCACTATTTTAGTATTTTCATATTTGAAGACATTTTCTCTCCTATTAGAAACATTTTATTAAATTAAACATGTTACTAACATTCTCTCTCTCTCTCTCTCTCTCTCTCTCCTCCCCTTCAGGCTGACCTGTGTGTGCCTCGCCTTAACGAGGGCGACCAGGTGGTCTTAATTAATGGGCGGGACATCTCTGACCACACTCATGACCAGGTGGTCATGTTCATCAAGGCCAGCTGTGAGAGTCACTCTGGGGAGCTCATCCTATTGGTCAGACCAAACGGTGAGTTGTACCTTTTGGCTGGATCTACTGTAACTACTCTAAATTTAATCTTTGACAAATACAAAGGACGGACAAAATAATTGGAAAGTCTTACAGTGTAATGCAACACAACACTACTACGTCATAAGTGGGTTGTATTTATTGCTTTTTTTTTTTATCAGACAGCATTTGATCAAATTTGATTTACCTGTTATTTTGTGCGCCTCCTGTATGTTTCAGCTTTGACACACTAAAACACTATCCAGTGTGTGAGGAATTGCAGGAGGAAATGTAATCCATTTACTAGTGAACCAGCTATTCATAAATCCTTTACCAAGTTTCCTTTACTAAGTGTATAATCTTCTTTGTTTTTTGCTTACTAATTAGAACTACCTTGTTCCATACTAGTGATTTACTAAACGGGATTACTAGGAATGTCTCGGCTTGTACTGTAAAGGCCTTTTAGTAATGTGCAAATCTTTTGCTGGGAAACATCTGTAGCATCTTCCCGATTAAAAGCGAGACAATGGTGTAAACAGGAAGTCGCTGCAGCTGTAACAAAGATAACATAAAGTGATTTATTAAACTCACCTGACAGTCTTAGATGTAGGTATGACTTTGGTTTTTTTTATATATATTTACATATATAATGCTTTGCAATTTGAGGAGTATTTTGTTTGTTGTCTTAGTGTTTTTCTATTTAAATATAAGGCATATCTAATTAATTACTAATAATTAATGAAGGTTACTTGTCATTGTTTGAAAGTAGAGCCTGCATATTATAAATACTTTCAATCAAATCAGATGTGTTGACCTTATAGCATGTTGCTATGTTGTTGTGAAATGCGAGTTATGACCCGCATTTCACGGTCTTCCTCAGCTGATAGTTTGCTCCGTTGTCATGGAGATTACTGTATCTTAGTCGTCGTCATGTGACCCACATATTGAACTTTGTCATAAATAAGGTCACTTATTAATAAGCAATTTTTTTTTCCCACTTGCTTTGCTGTGTTACAGTCGCTCCTGGCAGTTACTGGGTGTGAATATTTTCTGTAGTAACAACAAATCTTCACTTAGGTAAACATTTCCGTTACAACCAGGCTAAATTTGAACATGTGAACAGCTGGTGTATGCCACTCCTGGAGATTAACAGCTACACATCTGGTCACCAGCTTTGATTCTACTTCTGGTATTTTTCCTGACTGCTCAAATCTCACTTATATGAGTCGTAGGTTTTTTTTGCTTTCTGTACATCTCAGCTATATGTATCCACGGTGTCGAAAATGAAAAGCAAAGCGTTTCCTTTTAATCAGCATCAGGGAGGTGGGGAGGGGGGAGCGTTTGAAGATGATGAAACATTGAAATTCTTGACATTTTAACTGGGTCAGAGAGGGATTTATGCATTATATCCTCTCTTACATCAAAGCACATATAAGATTGCATCAATGTATTGAACGCCTGTCAGTTCACATTTTGTGTTTTGCGGTATTTTTGTATTTCAGGCATATAAATATTTCCATCCCATCGGTGAACTATATTTCCTATGGTCCGGTGCATCAGTAAATATTTCTTTATCTTCGGCGCTTAAATAAATCCATCCCTGGAGGCCTTCAGCCTACATAAACAGCCATGTGTATGTAAACTGTGACACTTTTCTTTCTTTCTTCTACCGGTCCAGCCATCTATGATGTGGTGGAGGAGAAGGCGGACTCGGAGCCAGATTTTCAGTACATCCCAGAGAAGTCCCCTCAGGATCCCGCCCAGCTAGACCAGCATGCTTTGAGGGACTCTATGGTCACCCTGAAAGAAGGCCTGAGCAGCGGAGCCATACTGGCACAGTTTGATGTGAGGGGAAAAAAAAAAACACACTTTTCATGGGGTGGATACACAAAAAAACTTGAGGAATTGCAGGTTTTTTTAACGAGATGTTTTTGAGGATTTCTCACACGTTTCTTTCCTCCTCCGCATTCCAATAACTTCCTGTCTTTTATCATCGTCACTTAACAGCTTCCTGTTCAAACTCTTTTACTGTGCTATTAGCGAAGAGGAATGTTATATTAAAAAACAAACACGCACATAAATGCAGGTCACTGAATGCAAGCTCTCATGCGCTCAAAAACACTTAGAAGTGTGTTTTCACATGTGTAAATGTACAAAGTGGACAAAGAAATGGTTATTATGATTACTGTAAGCTAAATTTCAATTTGTGTTCCCTTTTCTTTACAGCAACTGTACAGGAAGAGGCCGGGGATGACCATGCTGTGTGCCAAATTACCTCAGAACGTTTCCAAAAATCGCTACAGAGACATCTCTCCTTGTACGTGCTCGCTTATACGGATTATACGGCTGTCTATTTCTGTTAGCTTTTGTGTGTGTTTAAAAATGTATCACCACATCACGCTCTCTTTCTTCTTCACCCGTTTTCTTCTTGATCTGTTGTTTCTTCCTTTGTCAATTGAGCTTCTTCTTCTTCTCTCTGTTCTCGCTGTCTCTCTCTCTCTCTCTATGTCATCATTCTCGATCTATAATCTAACCAACCTCTCTCTCTCTCTCTCTCTCTCTCTCTGCAGATGATGCCACACGGGTCATTCTGAAAAGCACAGATGACTACATCAATGCAAATTACATCAATGTGAGTCGGTTTCCCCTTGTATTTTCGTCTTTCATGTTTCTGTTTGAGGCTCGGTGGGTGGTCTGTTTTTTTTTTTGCCAACCATCAAAACACATATTGAAACACGCTGGTGAAGTAATGTATGAACCACCATAGTGAAGAAGTTTAACGAGCTAAAGTTAAAAACATTGCGAGTTAATGTTTTGCATGTTTTTGAGTCATCCAGACATAAACAGCTGTCAGCAGATGTTTTAGGTGAAGTGCTACTCTTTTTTTTTTTTGTGATGTTTATTAATTTAAGCCATTTTCAGACATTACTGGCTTCATCCATCTGTTAAGGGTTTTGGCTTTTTGGCATTCAAACACAGGTTTCTGTTACACATATGTTGTTTATCTGCTTTATTCAAACATGACAGGACTGTTAGAGACAGAGTTACCAATAACAGCACTGATGGATAATATATGATTATAAAGGAAGAAGAAGTTTTGTTGGCTTTCTCCCAGGCTGCATCAGTGAGAGACTTGAACAATGTATTTTACAGTTGAATGATTGTTTATATTCAAATATAAATAACGACCATTTGTAGCCCGAATGGATACTTCGCCTGCTTCTCACTCGTCTAATCAACCCTCCACATTCGCTGTTGAGTTTTCTCATCCATATCATCCTTTGTTAGATAGAATACACTCTCTTGCTTATCATTTCATTCCTATTTGCTTTGTATGTAGTGTAAGTGTTTTGATATTCATACCGTAAGCAGTTGGCATTGAGCAGTTGGCACACCACAAGGCAAAAAATATCAATGAAAACACATTTTTATAGGCTGATGAAAAACTTCCTCGACAACTTTAAAATTAGCTGACTTTACTTGATTTGTGAACAAGAAATTATACTTACATGAGACATTTTTAACCCTGCTCCTAAGAAGTTGAAGCAAGATGCAAATGTAGTTTTTATTTTAGTTTATTTGACTTTGTGGAGCTTTAGTCTTTCCGTCATGCGGCTGTGTTCGATTCAGACTTGAGTTTTACAGAATTTGTTAGCAGGTCTGACCTTGTAAATGTAAGCTTATTCAAACAGGATAAGTTTCAAGTAGTATCGCCAACACATGTTTAAGTAATAAAGAGGGGCTTAAATAATTTTTTGGGTCTGTACCTTTTAGCTCCGCGCTGCCGAAAACACAAAAATCACATCCTCTCAGATGAAAATAATAAGAAAAAGATCCTCGCAAACCAACCGAACACCTCTGAATCTCAATCTGTCTGTTGTTTCTCTCTCTCTCTTTGTAGATGGAGATTCCAGCCTCCAGTCTTATAAACCGCTACATAGCATGCCAGGGCCCCCTGCCCAACACCTGCGCCGACTTCTGGCAAATGACCTGGGAGCAGGGCTCGTCTATGGTGGTCATGCTGACAACACAAGTCGAGAGGGGGCGGGTACGTAGAAGTATCCCTCAAAGACTGGAAACAACATACTGACTGCAGCATGTTCAAAAAAAATTAGGTTGTCAGTGAATCCATGCGTGACGTTACTGTATCCCCTTTTTGAATCGAGCTTAATTGGCAAAACACAGCTTTAACCATCAGTAGAGATTCCAGATTGTCTGCTGTCAAAATATTTCAAATGATCAAAATATTTTATTATTTACAGCACACTGTGGGAAAGAGGCTTCTGCCATGTTTTTTTCTTAATTTGAACATATTAAATACATGAAATAAGGAAGTGAAATTACTGTGAAAATGATGCGACTTTCAGTTTTACAATAGGAACAGTGTTTGGTTGCAAAAGGAAATATGTTTATATTGTCCTTTGACAGAAAATATGAGAATCATCACCTTTAGTATACTAGTGGATGTTCTTATTATGCAACTCACTATTTCCAGATGGATTGAGGAGTAAGAATATGCATTATTTTGCTTGGAGTAGGAGTAATGGGGGATTGACCTCTGACCTCTGAGCTGAAAATAACAGTAGTAACCTGTTCAGTAAATAAACATAATCCGTTATCTGTGTTGTTTTTAGGTGAAGTGCCACCAGTACTGGCCCAACCCGGACAGCAGCGCCACCTACGGAGACTTTACCGTAACGTGCCACAACGAGGAGGGCAACTCTGCCTTCCTGGTCCGGGAAATGACTCTCATGCACACGCAGGTAACCAGACTGTTAACACGCTCAAAAAAAGAGAGGATGAAAAAAAAAAAAAAAAAAAGAGGAGGAAAGCTAGGCCGAAAAAAAAGAGAGAAAACGAGGGAGCGAGGAGTGTGAAGCCAGATCGTTGGCGCTGATTACCAGAGCAGGTTAGAGAGGAGGCCAGAGGAGAGGAAACGCAGAGAAAGGCGCTCGCGGTCCAATCAAAAAAAGACAGGGACCAGTGTCTCAGGAAGGATGAGCCGCTGAGGACCCCGAGGAGGTGTGTTGCCATAGTGACCAGTGTGGGCTGTTCTTTTTCTGGCTCCCGCTGCTGCATGCGGGCCACGTATTGGGATCTGGTTACCATGACAACCAGACCACCCCAGTCAGTCACATTGCTGAAAAAGAGAGCAAGAGAGAGAGAGACCAAACAGAGAGTGGGACGATGGAAAAACAGAAACGGGAGAAGAGCAAGTTTGTTTTATTTTTGCAGTCTTAACTTCCAACATGTCACAGTGAACATTTTGCATCCCTCTAAATGAAAGAGCTTCTGTTTGTTTATGGATGCAGAATAGTGCAGGTAAATTTATCTTTGTAATACATCTTTGCTGTAATATTGTTGTTTTTTTTGGCAGTATTATTTTTGTTTTTGTTTTTTTCAGAACTCATAAAATTGACTTTTAACGGAGGATCAAATTCTTTGCAGTCTGTGTTTTCCTGATTACTTCCCTGCGTGTTGCCTTATGTATCATGACCTTTAAAATATATGGCTGTAGGAGGAGGCAATTAGCATTCTCCTCTGCCTGTGATTGTTGCTATGGAGATAGATGTGTTACCATGGCAATGCAGCGAGGGTTATATTGAAGAGCCTCTGACTTGCACATGAAACAGTGGTCAGTAAGTGTTATCTGCTGTAGATCCTGTGTGTTTATGCTTAAATCATCATTTTATCCCTGTGGGGTTTAAATCTCGCTAACTTTTTTATCATCGAGCGTGCGTTCTGTTGCGACACTTCCCTTTTAATGAAACAACAGAGAAAGTTTGAATTATCTTTACAGATCAAATGTCTTCTTTTGTCCCGAACAACAGTCAAAAATCCATAGATACTTAGTTTACTATCACTAAAGACTAAATAAACCAGAAAACATTCATACATATGATATTATACTCATTTGTGAAACTGGAACCAGATAATTTTGGCCTCTCTTAAAATCAGACTTAAAAACAACTGACTATCAAAATCGTTGACAATTAATCTTCTGTCAATCGACTGATCGTTGAAGTATCTGATGATTCATAAAATTGGGAAATAGCATCGTGTGGATCACCAAGTGGTCCAGTGGAGGGGGAGGGATTGAAAAGAATAAAACCACTGTTTATCATCCACACTGCTCATTTCATAACATCTTTAAAGGTCATAATTACGCAAACGGGGTTGCGTGCAATCTTCTCCCCGTAGGACACGGAGTTTGATGAAACATGCTTGGAGGTCGCCCACATGAAATACAATACCTGTTTTTGGTCTCTGAGTGTTATAAAAGAATAATTAATTCCATCGTGTTGTTGTTTCCGAGGCCTCGAATATTAAAGAAGCCTTTCTGAAAGAGATTCTCTAATGTTAAATGTGTTTTCTTCTCTTCCCTCTCTGTGTGTGTGTGTGTGTGTGCTTGTTCAGAGTGAGCAGCAGAGAGAGCTTACACAGATCCAGTACCTGGCGTGGCCAGACCACGGCGTCCCCGATGACTCCACTGATTTCCTGGATTTTGTGGCTCTGGTTCGGACCAAACGGGCGGGACAGGACCAGCCGATGGTGGTACACTGCAGGTACAGCCGGCGTTCTTACAACAGCTGATTTCCTGAAACTGTTTTGTGTGTTTTGAATCAGTCCTCTCTCCCTCCGTTCTCTGTCGCCTCACACTTTCACAGTTTGCATTTGTTTTGTAACTAAACATCCATTTCTTTCTTTCCCCCCCCCCCGCCGCTTTTTTCCAGCGCGGGGATTGGTCGGACAGGGGTTCTGATCACCATGGAGACGGCATTGTGTCTAATGGAGTGCGGTCAGCCAGTGTATCCTCTAGATATCGTCAGAACCATGAGAGACCAGAGGGCTATGATGATACAGACACCCGTATGTAGACGCATCCATTTGTCTGTCCAGCTTCTTCCACCCACTTTAATCCATCAGCTAAAATCTCTCTCTCTCTTTCTCTCTCTCTCTCTCTCCATCAGAGTCAGTACCGCTTTGTATGTGAGGCTATCCTGAAAGTCTATGAAGAGGGTCTGGTCAAACCACTCAAGATCGCCCTCTACCAGCAGAGAGAAAAGGTGGATGAGGAGCGGGGGGAGGAGGAGAAGAAGGAACAGCAGAAAGCAGGAGAAGAGAAAGAAGAGACAGCGGCGGCGGCGACGGAGGACGGGGAGGCGGCCGTCGCGGCGGAGTTGCTGGAAGGAGGTCTGGACGAAGAGGACGATGACGACGAAGAGGTGGAGGTGCTAGACGTTGGAGAAGTGACAGAAGAGGGGGAGGAGGAGGAGGAGGAGGAGGAAGAAGAGGAGGAGGTGGAGGAGCCGAGTGTCGCTAGCGCCACTAGCGTGACCAGCGAGACCAGCGCGAACCCTGACCCCGATCCTGCTAACCCGTGACGTTTGACCCTCGGGGTCATCAGGGGTTACCAGGAGGAGGCCAGGTGGCCGGAGGAGAGAACAAAAGCACTGTTGCACTTTATGCTGACAAAAATGGAAAAAAAACTAAAAGACAAACACACACGTGAAAATCAAGGACAAACTAGAATTTAAAAAAGAAATCCAGCTGTGTTGACTAGGTACCATTAGAGGATATTGTATGTTCAGGGTAATGAAAAAAAGTATACAAAGAATGAAAAGATAAAAGTATGAGAGAATAAAATGTGGATGGGGAATTGCTGTAGTGCCATAAGTACGAAGGGGAAGGGCTCCCCCCACGGATGAAAAGCTCCCCCCCTCACCTCCCCTTTTTTTTCCCCCTCCCAAAAGGGTCGCCCTGTCCCCTTCTGAGCGAGTCTGCCAGACGGACCTGCCTTTTTTTAGTGTCCTTTTAGCTGATAAAGAGATATACCTTATCTTTTGTTCCTCAGAAAGAGTATTTATTGTGTTTTAGTTTGTGTCAAACCCTGTCCACTGAACAAAAAAAAAAAAAGTTGTATGTTTGTTTGTATGAGTCTAGAGCTTCATGCTTTCCTGATTAAATTTTAGGTAGTAAAGTAGTGTGATTCCTCTTCTTCTAACTACTTCTTTATTTCTTTTGCTTTTTGTGGAGAAAAAAAACAAAAAAAAAACAGTGATTTAATTTATTGTACTTGATTTTATCTTTCTCAGCTTTCTTGTCTAAGTTTCTGACAGCACAGACTGACAGATGGACAGCCGAAAGCACTTTGTGTCTCACCTCTTGTTCAATGCTGTGGCAAGTTGGATACTTTATCCTGCTTTGTGCTGTGTTTTTGAGCTTACAGACACACATGCTCTGAAGTGGCCATTGTTTTGGCGTGGTAGAAGAACATAACTGGTTTACAATCCTCAGGGCCTGTGTTCACTGGGCACCTCTCTTTCACTTTTTCGTGCTCGTCACAGCAGCTACTGTCGCTGCGTTATCGCAAATCTCCCATCGAAACTTTTCAGCATCGATTATTTGATATTAACTCTCACGTCGCTCGACGGCACGTCGTTTCGACACGAGAACAAAGACGTTGTCATAAAAGAGAGGGCTCGGTAAACACACGACCTCACTGAGTTACAATCTAAGCTATTTCCCAGCTGTTGTGGCTGATGAAGCTAGGAAACAAGGCTGAGGTCAGTTCCCTTCTCTCTTCAAATTCATACGCAGTCCGTTCAGTGTTTAAATCAAACCTGCCGTTTATTTGCAAAGGACAGAGCAGGGAAGAGAGTGTCCCCAGGTCTTGAAGCATCCTCCCTGCTGAAGTGTCCTTGAACCAGACACTGACAGCAAACAGCTGTGGCTTCCATCATCTGAATGACCGCCGTCGTACAACCCAGATATTTCTTCCATGCTTTGCAACAGGTCGTTATGATAGAACCTGAGAAACAAATAGGGGTCATACTGTTCAACAGACATTAAGTAAGTGATTGAAATCTGCTAGTAGCTTCATGCAATACATTTTTCCCCCAATTTTTTTTTTTAGAAAATTTGCTTGCTTTGTTGACAGAGTTGACAGTGAACTGATCTCAACCTTTGTGCAAATGGTAAAAACAGAACTTAAACGGCTCCCTCCACTGACCTCCCCACTTATTATTTTTTTTTCTTTAAATATCCAGAGGGTCAAGACATTTGGATTTTGTAAATTGGAGCAAACCTTACGTCCCTGTTTACACGTTTGCAGTTGAGATTGGTGGACTTTACTGTCACCTGTTTGTGCAAGCAATCATGTGACCCCAGCATTACATTTTGTAAGACTAATAATTTGCGTTTCAGAGGAAATTTCCTCAAGGAATTCTTTTTTTTTTTTTTACTAAGTTTTTCAGTGGGGTCCAGAGGTCACTGGAGCAGAGCTTTAAACAAACCCTTGCTGTTTAATTATTTTCCATGTTGTCTGAACAGCTGACAGTTCAAAGAAGCAGCCCAAACAGAACATTCAACCAATACTTTTTGTTTTTTTTTTATTTGATCTTTTCCAATGGTACTTCGTCATTTTAAAAAGGCACATGTTGTTTTTAAAAGCCGAGATAATGATGATGTTACGGGATAATGTTATGGGTGATAAGTGACTAAATGATGATGATGATGTCTGACTTGTATTTTGAATTCACAAAACCCAGCATCAGGTTGCTTGTTATCTTTTTCTTTGTCCGAGTACAGGCTACTTTGTCATTGTACTTTTCAAAAGCAGTATGGAGTGTAGCCTCGTCATAATTTGAGATATATTTTTCTTATCGGCTGCTTCAGTACCTGCTGTCATCGGCTCTTTCAGTGGATTCTGCTGGATAAACCTACTGCTGCGTGTGTGTGTGTGTGTGTGTGAGCGAGAGAGAGTGTGTTTGCGTATTCAGATTTCTGTCTTTATCTATCTCTCTCTGTGTACCACTCCTTCCGCCGCCATTTCTAACATTGTTTTAGCTGTCTGGTTAAAGCCTGCTTGTCCGTTAACTGGAATGAAAGGTTGTGACATAATGCCACAAACCTAATCTAACCTGATCTCAAGTTTTGTCTAAAGAAATGCGGACGGAGCGCTCTTGGAGAGTTTTTTTTTTTTTTGTAGGACTGTCCTAAGAACCAGGCTGAATCTTTGCCTGCGAAACAACAATTCAAACCATACCTCCCTTTTAAACAGCTGAATCATACTGTACTTTGGCCACATGTAGAGGTGGGATCAAGAAGAGCCCAGAAACTGCTTTCCTCTTCACTCTTTTTTTTTTTTTAAATCTCCTCTGTATTGCAGTCCTCTCGCAAAAGTCTGCTTAACTCCTTCTCTCAGGCAACATCAGTCATTTCAGTAGAGCCCACGCAACATCCACAGTCCGTTCTCATTGTTCTTCCCCAGATGTCCCTTTTATATCATTATACAGTGGGGGGAAAATGAATTTAACACGTCAACATTTTTTTTTTTTTCAGTAAACATATTTCCAGTGCAGCTATTCACATGTTAAGACCAGACATTGGTGTTAACTCAACATAACACAGAAGTGTATGTAGAAGTCATAATAATAAAAAAATAAATATAGTTATGTGCGTTAAATTGGAATGACACTGGAAAAAAAGTATTGAACACGCTAACTGAAATGTATTCAATACTCGGTGGAGAAGCCTTTGTTTGCAATGATGGCTTCAAGACGCTTCCTGTATGAAGACACTAATCTCTCACATTGTCCAGGGGCGGTTTTGTCAGTTGCTTCTACAAATGTTCTGTTAAGTTCAAGTCGGGTGATTGATCGGGTAATTCCAACACCTTTATTTTCTTTCTCTTGAACCAGTTGTGAGTCTCCTTTGCAGTATGTTTTGGATTGTTGTCCTGTTGGAGGGTCCACCCGCATCTCATCCTCATTGTCCTGGTGGATGGCAACAGATTCATTTCAAGAATATCCCGATGTACAGCTCCATTCATGTTTCCTTCGACAATTTAGATTCTGCCGGTACCATGAGAAGAAGAAACAGCCCCTATACCATAATGCTTCCATCTCTGAACTCCATTGTAGGTATGGGACTTACAGGGTCATGCAGAACCATTTCTCCTCCAAACATGGCGCGTAGTATTATTGCCAAGAACTTCAATTGGTGTCTCGTCTCACCACACTTCTCCAAATGTTGTGCCGCAAACTTCAAACGAGCCTCAACGTGTCTTCAGTACCGGAGTGGAGTGCATTACCTGCTTCTTCCAGGTCATTCTGGAGCCCTTCTCTAATGGTCCTTGGATCTCGGGCCACTCTTCTTTACTTACTGCCCAGTCAGCAATCTTGCGAGGAGCTCCTGTGCTTGGCCGGTTGACAGTGGAGTGATGCTTCTTCCACTTGTGGTTAACGGCACCAGCGGTTCTTACGGGAACATTTAGGAGTTGAGAAATAAGGCAGTAACCTGTGCCATTCCTCTGTTGCTCAACAATCTTGTTGCGAAAGTCTTGAGAGAGCTCCTTGCCTCTACCTCTTGCATGAATGCTTGGTAAGAAATGATGGATTCGCAGATGGCAAACCCTTTTTTTAAAAGAGTGGAAGTACTAACAGCCACATGCACTAACCCAGCTGATTCTAATCAGCACAGGTTAGAGGACTAATTAGTGAAATTACATGGTTCAGTGCTTTTTCTTACTGCGTGTTCAATACTTTGTTTTCCTGTGTCATTCCAGTTTAATCCACATAACTTTTATTGATTGCAATGTTATGATTTCTTTAGCTGTGTTGTCTTATTGAGTCAATACCAATGTCTGGTCTTAATTTCATATGAATAGCTTCACTGAAAAATATGTTAAATGAAAAACATGTTGACATGTTGAGTACTTATTTCCAACTCTGTTCATGGATCCCACTCTCTCTGCATGGCCTCCAGGCAAATGACACATCTGAGCAGAATACCACTGGTACAGTAGCGCAGTATCAAACAAGCTTGTTCTCCACAGGGGGGACAAACTGAGGCTAGCCAGTGAATGACTTACCGAATAACTGGTTTAAACATTTATATTGACAGTTACAAATACATTGCAGACTCTACATGTATGAGGTTGTAATCAAAAGAAACACCATTCAACACCCAGTGGCTTCTTTTCCAGCAATTTTTGTATTCAGCAGCAGGGCCAACTAAATCAAATTACCACCAAATTTAAATTAATTAACATCGAAGCCCTCCTGATAGCGGCATCAATAATAAGTTCAAAAAACCTTGGCAATTTCTAACGAGAAAATAAAACACCGGCCCTGCAGAGAAAAGTTAATAATTGATCAATCAGGGCTGCCAAGAGTTTCCATCTGCACAAAATGTCCAGCAACGAGCTGTCTGTGTTCAAAGTGTTTTGTCGTTGACACATAATTGGTGCGTTTAGGGTACTGATCAAAGGTAGCATGGAGGGGACCAGAAATAGGGAGGGTTCGGGTTAGTCGAGTTGTATTTTTGCAAAGATGAAAACAGTTCTAGTTGGGTAGGGAAAGGACAGCACTTTGTAGAAGGCTGAGTGGCAGGTAGTGCTACTGAAAAAATTAAAAAAAAGTTGGAGACATTGTTAAAAAAATGAGTTGTTCCTTTTTTTTTTTAATTTATCTTTTTTTTTTATTTTGTTTTAAAATAAAGACACCTGTAGGGAACAAGAAAAAGAAAAGAACTCCTAACTACACAGTGCCACTTGTTAATTTTGTGTAAATAATACTAGACCATGTAAATACAATGTTGTATATGAAAAAAAAATCTTTAAAATAAAAGGGAAAATCATTTGTGAGCAGAAATATTTTTTTGTTTTTAATTTTTTTTTTTTTTTTCTCATTTGGATGATTCAAATGTGACACAAATGGTGTGTATTTCAAGACTGCTATTTCAAAAAAATTTTGTTTTTATTTGAAACGTTATCTATAACAGCGAGTGTATATATAATGAAACACAAAATAATAAGAAATGTTTTACCTTATATACCCTTGGTTAACTCCTACCTGTGTCATAAAAAAAAAACAACTTTTGTTCTCAGTTGCTTGTTTCTTTCTGGAATCATGGTTTTTTTCGGTGCTTTGGACATGTCTATAAGCTTGATTGTGAACAATTAAAGCTTGTCTGTCGAAGCATGGAGACGTGGCTTCAGATCACCTTGCTTTTCCACACTGTAAAAGTGAGGTTTGGCAATGTTAGGATGACCAGAATCACTTATTTTTTAACATATTTAGCCTTTTTAAATTTGTTAGATTTAACAGTTAAGTGAAGCAACTTGTCACGAGGTGGCCAAAGAGCTCAATCTCTGCAATATCAAACTCCAGATCAAATGGCAAAAACACTTTTTATACTATAGTGGCTGTCCAAAAAGAAAGAATAAGATACACTGTGAAAATAGGATTTTCTAGGAAAATAAATTGCCTGACAGACAACTCTGCGCTGTCTTGCAATAAGCCTTAAACCTTAAAGATTTATGATAATGTGAGATGAAGTGATGGATAAGGCACTTTGGATCTACCATCTCCTTTTATAATAGTATTTTAAGCCCAAGATTTATAGATATTTATAGATTAGAGTACTCACAGAGGCCACAGCGGTAGCTATTACTGTGCATTAAAGCCCCCAAAGCAGATAAAAGATGCATGCATGCTACTGTACTTCCTGAAAGGAGGATCACAGGCACACAGTTGTAACACTACTGTACATGCAGCCCACACAATATAATACAGTCTCCATACTGTACTTTCCATCATTTTTACAGTACAGTTGTGTTGTATATCACTATATGATAGGCTTACTTCATTAGGATGAGATTATGAAGACAGTGAATTTTGTAGGCAGTGTAACCAGACATTTCAAAGAGGAAACAGCCAAAAACATGCATGTATACATTTTAGTACAGCTGATCATCCCATTCTTGCACCATAAAGATTCAGATTTGGGGTTTTATTGATGGCAAAGCTTCCAACGCACACAATTATGAACCGATGTGCTTCAGACTGTCAGAATGAAAAAATCTAAAATAAGCAGAGAGAGGTCAGGATACACTTCAAAGCAGAGTCTATGTTCAGTATGCTTCAAAATGACACTTAAAATATTTTTTTTAAATACTTGCTGATGGGGCAGGAACTTAAAACACTGCCTCTGTACACAATAAATGCTTAATGACCCCTGAAACCTAAATGCACCACAGCTCTTCTGGTTGTCTTTGGGACACATTTATACACTTTTTTTTTTAATTCCCAAAGTATCCAGAGGGTGGTGCCTTTGTCAAATGGAAGTGGGAGACTATAAAGTTTGCTTGAAAACCAGAAAATGAATGAGAAGGCCAATTTTCTACCACTGGAGGTTTGAAACAGCAACACTACAACTATTTCATGAATGTGTGGTTATTTACATATTTGACTATATAAAAGTATAGCAGTTTGTTTTCTCTGGCCTTGTTTTAACACATTACACATAATAATTGAAAACCTTGAATGCAAACTACCAAATGTAAGTATAATTAAGTGTGTGTTTTGTTTTTTTGTTTTTAGGTGAGAACATAATACCATGTACGAGAAGTTTAATTAGACTACACCAGTTCAGAAAACGTGTGTCGCTTTAAAAATGCTAATCAAGTTTTTGTTAGGGATTTATCCTGACGTCACATCCTGAGGAGAGCTTTGCCTCCTACTTTTTTTTTTGTTGGGACCTGGGAGAGAAATTATCCCGCAGTAGAAAATCAGAAGGAATAGAGGGACAATTTAACAAACCATGGAAGTGTACGACGTTGCCGTTTAGTCGTCTGCAATGCAAGCGGACGTGCTTTCGCGGTGAATTCCCCATACGAGGAGGTTTCTGTAAGTATCCCTTCATCCACACCTCCTCCTCGGATCCACAAGTGGCTGTTGTTACACGGAGCAAGTGTTTGTCGGATCCAGCTTGCATTAGAGCTAGAGGCGGCGTTTGTTTTGCTGCACTGGACCTCGCTTGTACGGTCGGAGCCTGAAGTATACTAGGCGAGCAACCGCTAACGGTTAGCTCTTGCGTTGAAATCGAGCGCACACCTGTTGCTTTCTGCTTTACACCAGGTACTTCGGGGCCGTAGCTGGCTACAAGTGAAGCGAAGGATTAAACTGATTGTTTTGTTTTGCTAAAATGTTTCCAGCAAATATCCTACTTGTTTTCTGACGCGTTTTTAATATTTGAGGTTTTCTTGGAGCTAAGCTAGTCCATCTCAGCGGTTTCCTCTCCTGGCTGACCTGAAACCACAATTAACGCCACCGAGCAAACATCCTTGAAGTAACCGTTAAACTAGCTAACTACTAGCTAACTTTTTCAGTCATTTAGCGTTAATTAGTGTAATATCATTAACGACCTCTCACACTTTTATCCTTATTTTGTTTTGGTTTAGTTTTATGTGTTTTTTTGCTTAATTATCGTTCAATATAAGTGTTTTTAAATAACGTTATCGCCAGGCAGGTGTTGTTACTCTTGCTATATTAACGTTTGCTATGTTATTGTAACATTTTAGCACTGAAATTATAGTATATTCAACCACATACCGTTACTGTTAATAATATATGAAGCATTAACCTGTGAGATAGCGACAAGCATGCGTTAGGGTTACTGGTCAACTCCATATATTGATTCCTCTTCTACCCAGCTGATAATAAGTGATATCCAGTGATGTTTCATCAGGTTTTAACTTGCTAAGTTGACAGAAGTTGGATAGTCAACATATATTCTAGTCCTGTGGTTCTCAAAGTGGGGTCCTGGGACCCCACAGGATCCTTTTGGGGGGAGTTCCAGGGGTCCCCAGCATAAAGGGGGAATCGTTTATTTTCACCATAATCCCATTTATAAGTAACACAATGACAGATTGTATGACTATTTTGGTTATTGGTTTCATTTTTGTAATAAAATATCTAAAAGCAAAAGATGAGAACCACTGTCCTAGTTGCCTCTGGTTTGGTTAGGTTTTATTGTGTCACAAATTATTCCCAAAAACCACCAAAATATTCACTTAGAAAACAAACAAAAAGACTCACCTCTGACGTCAGCTGTCGGGTAACAGCCAGAGGTAACATTGCAAAGCTAACATAACCAAATTAGACAAATAAATAGTGGTTAGGTTCAGCATCTGAACCCAAAATATTAAATAAGAGCCTAATATTGACAATATTTATGATAATATGAACCACAAGTAGTGCTATTCCAGTCTGAGTCAGGTATTCATGATGGATAACTTTCTACATGTCAGCTGACATAATAACCTACAATCTGATGGAGCAACAATTTAGTTGGCACTAGTATACACCTGTCGTCCACCATGTTATAAATATGTAACATTTCCGAAGGCCTGTTCAGTTTACAAATAGAAAATTAAGACTTGTTTGTCTCTCTTCCCTGTCTCCTCACAGGTGTGGTAGTTTGACCCTCCCTCTCCCCCCCCATCATGCTGAGTTTCCTGCGCAGGACGCTGGGGCGACGCTCCATCCGGAAACATGCAGAGAAAGCCCGGTTACGGGAGGCCCAGCGTGCCACGACGCACATCCCTGCTGCTGGGGATGCAAAGTCTATCATCACCTGCCGTGTATCCTTGTTGGACGGGACGGACGTCAGTGTTGACCTGCCGGTAAGGAGGACCCAGAGAGTAGTTGCCAACTATTTTGGTTATCGATTAATCGTTTGGAGTCATTCTTTAAGAAAAAAATGTCCAAATTCTTTGGTTTCAGCTTCTCAAATGTGAATATTTTCTGATTTCTATGACAGTAAAATGAATATGTTTGGGTTGTTGTTGCTTTTGGAAAATGACATTTTTCAATGTTTCTGACATTTTGTAGACTAAACAACTAATTCATTAATCGAGAAAGTAATCAACAGATCAATTGATAGTGAAAATAATCGTTAGTTGCAGCCTTACTTTTGAATTAGATAGATATTGCAATAAAATTAGTTTGAGAGTAAACAAGCAGCTGGTTAGCAGGATAGTGTTGTAATGATTACTGGTAAAATGTTGGGATTTTCAACACATTAGCAAACTTCAAAAACATTCCAGCAGAGCTTTTTGTAGCTGTAAAAGGAGATTTGGCTCATAAATACATTCTAGGAGTAATAATCACTGTCTGGGTTAATAGTTTCAGTGTCTGTCTGCTGAAAGAGAAAGTAAAAGAGCTGCTCCAGTGACCAAAGTGTAGCTGTGTCAGTAGAGCAGTCTTTCAAGCTTATGTACATGTGTGGGCGTGTGCAGTAGTGTTGCTGATTACCTGTAATTCCATGATCCTCTCTGGAGAATACGCTTAATCACATGACAGCATCACATGACACGTAGGGCTCATCACTGAGTGGACACAGAGCAGAACCTCTCCTCTTCTGTCCCTCTTTCTCCCACAGGCACCAAATCTTTTTCTTCTTCTTCTTGCTTCCCTCTTTCTCATGTTATTCTATTTGTTTCTCAGTCTATGACTTCTTATAGAGACAAACACACACCCAGTGATACTCCTGAGTCAAAAAACATGCTGTTGTTTTACACTTGTGTGTAACATTTTAGTGTCATTTTAGAGCTGAGGGCATGAATATCTGGATATTTTATTCCAGGTGATTGATTTTTATTCTCCCTGGACGTTGAGTTTGTGTTTCTTGTGCATTCAAGGTGTCAAACCTGCAGCTTTCCAGTGAGACTAGTCGGGTATCTAAGGATCCTGTACGACTTAATCTAATCTTGAAATTGAGCCGTCTGGCGTAAATTATAAAGATTATGTGCTGAAGAGATTATTGTCTGGCATTATTACTACATCCGTCATGTCATTGTCTCCAGATTCACTTTTATACAACAACAAAAAAAACTCTCTTCCTTTTCCGGTTTTGTTTATTTTCCTAAAAGTGAAAGGAGATCATTCCGATTTTACGCCTGAGACCGAGCAGTGATACTAAGACTTGGTGAATGAAAACAAATCAACCAGCATTTCAGAATTCCTTACCGGCTCAGTAAACAAGAATGTGTAAACATATTTCATTCAGCACGTCTCACCAGTGATGTCACACCGTTTTTCAGCTTAGAGTCTAAATGTAAGATCTGAAAATCCTTTTCATTTAAACCCTTTCTGTCAGCTGAGCGTTGTGTGCATAGAGAGGTTGGATTCTTATTCAGTGTTTCTTCTAGTTCAGTGTCATCTGCTTGGACCACCTTTTCTTTCCCAGTGTCGGTTTTGTTAGCTGTGATTTTATTTTTTTTGTTGTTCCTTATTTTATCGATGGATTCTATTGAAGTTTACTTTCATGCCTTAAAATCTCTCGGATTTCTTGACGCATTCCTGGAGGAACCTGGCTTTGTGTTAGCTTTCATAATTGTCTTTTTTTGTGTGTTTCCCCTTCTGTCTCATCATCCTGCTGTATCTCTGCTACTGTTTGGCGCTTTGCTCTGTTTGAACGCTTTGCCCTCTGGACATCCATCACACTAATGTCAACATCACCAACAGTATTTCAACACAACCAAGGAAGAAGTGAGGATAAGACATCGAAAAAACGACTCATTTTAGTTAAAGACGGTTACGAAAATCATATTAGAAAATAAACTCAGACAACACTTGATGGATATGAGCTCACTATATTCCTTAATATCCCTCGTTTAGCTCAGCTCTTCCTTTACTGCAGCTTCCCTAACATCTTTAAAAACAGGCAGTCCCACTCGGATGTCGTAAGTCTGGTTGAAACGAGTTTCTCCTTCAACGTTAATCAGATATAATCAAAGGTTTTTCTTCTCTGTTGTGTCAGTTTTCTTTCCTTTCATCAGGCTAAAGCCTCCCTGTGTCAACAGATACTGTAGTGCCTACTGAAACTGGGAGGGAACACTTTGTTAAGGCAGCACATTTGCATCACCATTCAGAAAAATTTAATGCTCAGCGTTTTTGGCTTTCCTGAAGTCGTGGGTGAGGGTCTGCCACATTTGCTAGAAGCAGTGCAGGAAAAATAAGAATAAATAAAATAAGAACTCGACTGTTCATCAAAGCCTTGTTGAATGATTTTTTTTGTGTGTGTGTGTGTGACTTGGAGTTTCTAATTTAGACTAATTTCAAGTCGTTGTTTATCTTTGTTGTGCTAGAAGAAACAACATCCACTGTTCCTAAGCTCTGTTAGCTGGGTAACATGAAGAACACTGAAGGACCAGTGTGAACACAGACATACAGAACAAATCTTGTGATAGTAGTAGAAACGTTGCAGGGAAACATTGCAGCTTCCCACTATCTGCTTTTCTGCCAGACTTATCATTTGCCAGACTTATCATTTGCCAGACTTATCATTTAGTTAAACAGACTCTGGAAAGGGGGGAAAAAAGTTAACTGTGCACATTACAGCCTTTTGCTGACAGTCTGTCTTTGCGTTACGTATAGCATATGTCTCTAGCAATGATGGAGGAGGAGCGATTATATCTATTAAAAAAAATTGCACACAATTTGGTCGTCTATTACAGACTATAGCTTTGTTGTAGTTTGATTTAATAATGTAATTCTGCAAAAGACAACCTGAATGTGGAGTGTGCACGTCCAAAAAAACTTTTCCAGGCAGGTGCTGGATCAAAAAGCAAACTTAAGACAAAGGCCAGACAAAAGATATTTCCATATTTAACTGATGGCTCCCAGCGACATTTAAATGAACAGAGCAACGTTTCACTCTATCAGGACAGTGTGCAGATCTTTTGTCTTACTTCACATTGTTCTGCAAAACACATAAAAATGTTTTTGCCTCTTTTCGGCTCAATAAGACTTTTGTTACACAGTTAAGCATTTGGTTCCATCATATGGTTTCTATACTACCAGGTGTCTGCTAAATAGTTGTCAAGGCAACTCCAGCTGGCAGAAATTTGGGGGGGGACCCCCGCAGTTTGTTTTTCTTTTAAGATGTTCAAGTGGTTGTAAATAAAAAAAAGGCATAATCTAAAACTGAATAGGGCCCATTCATATGCTTTACTGGCTTTCCAACTGTGTGTATGTGTCACTAATATGTAAGGCCACCCAAAGTTGTCTCCTAGGATACCTCTGTTTGCCCGCATCCATGACCAACGACCATACATAAATCCACAAAGCCTTCACATTCACATTCCTTCCATTTCATTTCTATACCTCTCTGCCTTTTGTTTTGATCTTTCACCCCTTACTCTCCATTTTAGTTTACTTTAGTTACATTATCAAATAGAAATAGGTCTATGCATTGGTTGAGCAGCTTTCATGAGGGTGAACGTGCAGCCATGTTTAGATACCCCCCGCCAATTTTTTAATATAGCCATGGTTGAACCGTGCCTGTGAGATGCAGCATCGTTGTTGTAAAGTACAGTCATGATGGAGTCAGGACTCTCTGGAGAACATTTAAATCTTGTGGCTAGTCTGCGATAATTCAAAGCAAGTTTTGAAGCTTGTGGTCACCTTGTGTCCCTGTACTAGATGAGTTTGGTATCTGCACACAAAGTACTTAAATGGGCATGTGAATTGATGCATCATTGAGATGAGGTAGAAGGTTTCTTTAACTTCTAGTTTACAGTGCAATGGGTAATGGGCCTGAAATTAGAGGTTAAGGTTGTTATTCCTGTTTTTTTCCCATTTTAAGTGTGTTTACAGTACAGTTAAGTGCATAAAAACATCCACCAAACAGCATGATTTTCCTTCTTATAATCCACTAGACTTCTGCTTGTCTCATCCATTGTGGTTTGGCTCTTGAAAACCGATGCATTACCGCACTTCTTCTTGGTTTAACGCACTTTTGCACAGCAGTAGATCAGGACACAGCGGCTGAGAGACAGAACCGTATGCTCGCAGGCAGAAAGACCACAAACAGCTGAACAATACTGCAGGCACTATAACAAGGCCTTGCGCTCACACACACACACACACACACACACACACATACACACACACAGAGACATGCACACACACACATTCACAATGAGTCCTTTGTACTCTCACTCCCAGGGTACTGTAGGGGTGCGGTATGCCTTGTCAGCTATGCCAACTAGCATGGGGCCAGCCCCCCTGAGCTGCCCAGGAGCTCTCTTGGACTGTGAGTGTGCGCATGTAGGAGACGCAGGGGAAACCTCTACGGCACCCATGGTCCCTATCACTTAAATGTACCTTTTTTTTAGAAGTCAAAGAAGTAAACTATAAGCAGTTGGAGGTAGAGCTGCAAACATAAAAGCATGGGGTCCGCTGTTATAGCTTGGTGAACTGAGTTGTGTGATTTGCATACAGTATGCATCAAATATGTCTTTTATAGAAAGACAGAAACAGTCTTCATTCATGTTCATTTGAAAAAAAGAGCTACAAAGAGGCTGTGTAGTTGTGTGTTGTTCACCTGGTGGCACAGGAGTTACAGTGGTCAGTGCAACTTTTCAATAAGCATATAAAAATCCTCAGTGTTTGTTTTTATGTTGCTCTGATAACACTCCATTATTTTATTTAAGCACTACCAACAGCAACTCTATCATTTTTCTAGCATTATTTAGCAGGATTTTGATATAAAGTCTTTTCTGTAAACTTCTCCTCCTGTAGCCTCAGCCCTTGACCTGTTACTCGATTGATTTACAACATTATTTATTTATTTTTTTGATAGATCGATCGGTTTAATCTTTCAGAGTGACACTAACGGTTAGACTAAGGAGATTAGGAATATGTATTGGAGTGGTTTTGAATAGTTTAATGTGACTGCTCCCCCCTTTTTTCCTTCTTTTGGAATTGATAATGTTTTGTTATTTGGTCATACAATGTTGTTTAAAAACATTTTGAAAAATTAACATAGGGGCATTTTTTAGATATATATCGTTGTGGGGACTATTTTTGTGACCTTCTTCAGTCACGGTTAACGAGCTGATCATGTGTCGATGGTTGCCAGAAACCGTCTTTGTGATGACGTTGGCATGACGTAACTAATTTGGTGTCTATATGTCTCGCTCTCCGTCACGTCAGCCGTTAGCCTGATGAAGATCCTGTAAGGCTGAAATGTTGCCTTTTTTCAGTCAATGATGAAAAAGACTTTGGGAGCTATAATTCAGTGTGCAAATACTTTTTCCTGACTTGTTGATGTTTCACATGATGGCTTAAAGAGGCAATAAATTAGAGATGTTGTGGTTGACTAATACCCTTCTGATTCTCAGGAAGATTGTTGAAAATGTTTTTACAACTGTAGCTGCTGTGAGGGGGAAAAAAAAGAGTTAAATCTCATTTCAGTACAAGAACAAAGATAGATTAAAAAAAATACTGATCAGAGAGAAAAGATAAAGGGGGGAAAAAATTAAGACAGGAGGAAGAAATGCAGCTGCAGACTTATCTCGGACGGTGTCTTTTTCCTAACAGAGTCAGATGATCACATTATGTGTCCAGCTACCCCACTTCCCTCAGCTCCTGGGCGTCTGGGGCACTTTAGCCCCCGTTACCATGGCAACCCTGTCGCTGTGCCTCATGTTGGGGTTTGGAAGACGGACGCCTGTGTGTGTGTGTGTGTGTGTATGTGTGTGTGTGTGTGTGTGTGAGAGAGAGAGAGCGAGTGAGTGTGAGTGCACATGTGAGGTAGAGATCTCCCAGTCCCAGGCAGGACCCAGGCAGTAACTGGTACGGCCTTGTTAGAAAGGACGGCACCTATTCAAAGTTTTTGTACTCGCGTTAATATTTTTCTCAGACCTGTATTTAAATTCATAAAACACAACTCAGAGCATGGAAAGTTAAACCAAACCAGAACACTGCACTCAAAGCAACATTTTAGAGAAGAAGAAGAGTTTCAATGTTTTTAAGTGCCTCTTCAGACAAATCAAATGTAAACTTTTTTATTAACCCTGCTTTAGTTCTTTCAGAAGATCTCATTTATGATGGAAGAAAAATTGTCAACAGAGTTCCTTTGCATCCTCACCCAATATTAGTGTGGACAATACACAACCACATTCATGAGTATCAAGATTCTCACTGTGAATGTCTGGGTTTTTTTTAAGCCCAATTAAACACCATCACTAGATAACAGCTCTGTAGTTTTTAATGACTGTGTTGCCCAGAAAAATTGTCACTATTGAAGTCCTGTATTTGTTTGTTTATGTGCTTCCATTATCAGAAAAAAGCCAAAGGTGAGGAGCTGTTTGACCAGATCATGTACCATCTGGACATTGTAGAGAAAGACTACTTTGGACTGCGCTTCATGGACTCGGCACAAGTGCCGGTAAGAGATCCTTACTTCTTTTTGTTTGTTTGTTTTTTTGTTTGTTTTCATGCCATACCGCAGGTAGCCTCTTTTTTTTGTTGTTTTTTTCCACAATTAATGATGAGAAAATTGGCTCCTAGACTATATTGAAACATGAGGGACAAATAAATATGATCAAAAATACCCTGCAATGCACTTATGTCCCTGTGATTGTTGATACTGGTAATTAATTCATCACAATATTTACTGTAATGAAATAATCAGAGTTGTAAATGTATATCGTTGGTACTTTTGCTTCCTGCTTGAAGTGTTTCAGGTAGTTTTCTCATCATATTTCAGTCCAAATCACTATTCGCTCGTTTGGAGTAAATCTTTAGGCAGGGACGTTTCCCCTTTCAGTGAATGGGCTAAAGGGATTGGTTATGGGACTCTTGTCAGCTCTGGGAGTCAGGCTGTGCTCCGAGACAAACCGTTTTAAGTTACCGGTCTGCCAGTGACCCTGTTCCTTCACACTGATACTCTGTGAAGGCCATGGAAGGAGGGAGAACTGGTTGAAGGACTGATGTAGCAGAAGGGAGGGACACATAGGAGAGGGGTGGAGGTGGAGAGTCAAAAGGGTGGGAGAGGGAGCTGAAGTTGAGAGGGAGGGAGGGAGAGAGAGAGAGGGAGGGCTGTAACCAGGAATGTGGGGGAGAGGAGACTAGAGTTCCTCTGTTATCTCTCTGACTCGCTCTCTCTAATTTACACACACACACACACACACACACACACACACCACCAACCCTCCTTGACATTGTTCATGCCTCATAGAGCCTGAACTTCTAAGAAGAATTACAGCACAGAACAGAAGACTGACTTTGGTGTGTATGTTTGCGCGCATGCGTGCATACATCTTAACAAAAGACCTCCTGGACTTAAGTTTTTGTTCATTCATTCAGTTGAACACATCTTAATGACATAAATATTTGTAACACTTTAATCCTTGTGGAGAAACAGACCTGAAAGCTCAAATGTGAAAGTAACTTGTCTCTGCACTGTTGGAGCTGTTGTGCTTTTTTTAAGTTGTTATCATCTTCATTTTGTTTCAGCATTGGATCGACGTTACAAAAAGTATCAAAAAGCAAGTGAAAAGTAAGTATACAGAGGTCCCACATACTTCACATACGTCATCCTGTAAAGTACATTCACACTTCTGTATATTTAGTGTGTGTCTGTGTGCTTGTGGTACATCTGTTCTTTAAGACAAGTTTACTACATTTTATTTTTTACCCTTTCTCAGCTACTTCTTACGATATGTAGTATATGATTATAAAGTTTAATAACATTCACACTAAACTATTATTTTGAAATCTCTTGTTAGTTGGCCCACCATACTGCCTTCACATGAGAGTTAAGTTCTACTCCTCAGAACCGAACAACCTACACGAGGAGCTCACCAGGTGAGTTAAGACATACACGTGAACTTTCTAGCTAATTTACTCTTTATGTTCACATGTTTAAAAACCCCTGTGTAATGGGGGGTTTCTGACTGTTTATTTTGTTAATCTGCTAGAAGAGATTTGTAATACATAGGTTTAAAAATAAGTAGGTTGTTCCTTTGGTGTGTGTGAGTAAATATATGAATAAAGTGAATGAAGTGAGCTGACTAAGTACATGCAGGACTCCTGCTTACTCAAACTCATGAATCAGCTACTACTTAAGCATTGTAGTAAGCATTTTGTCAGATATTTGCCCATTGATCCAGTGTTCCTTGCTACCAGTTGGTTGTTTCTGTCATTATATTTCATTAAGGTTCACCACATCACCACATTTAACAGTATCATTTTGTTCTTCTTTCAGATACCTATTTGTGTTACAGTTAAAGCAAGACATCCTCAGTGGAAAGTAAGTCATTTTCCTGCATTTCAATTTAAATACCATCCACCTCCAGTGAAGTAATGTATACAGAAAAAAACTCTTTCTTGGTGTCACAGTACTCCAAATAAATATTCATTAACAAAGATAGACAGATCAATTAAATTAAGGC
The DNA here is from genome assembly GCF_910596095.1 of Thunnus maccoyii. Classification (NCBI taxonomy): domain Eukaryota; kingdom Metazoa; phylum Chordata; class Actinopteri; order Scombriformes; family Scombridae; genus Thunnus; species Thunnus maccoyii. The sequence continues at coordinate 9,987,765 of NC_056543.1, forward strand.
TGATGTTTCTCTATTATCATACTCGCCATATCATTAAAGAGACCTGACAAGGGCTCACCAGCTACATATGTAACAGTTTAGATGCTCCCAGCAGTTGTAGCGATTACTGTATGCATAAGTAATTGGAAGTGTAGATCAGAGTGAGCCCAGAGCCGGCTGCTGGTTTAGGCAGTACAGGCAAGTGTTTGGGGCACTAAAGTACTGTAGGGATGCACGACAGCAGAGAGTTAGAAAGAAAAAAACAAGTAATGATTTCTGCTAGGGGTCTAGAGGATAGATCCGAGGATAATTAGACCCGATCCCAAATGCGGTCAACCTGAATAGACAATAATAGAGATAAAACACCGACGCCAGCAGCAATGTGATGCGCTATCAATTAACAAGCAGCCACAGCTGTCAAGTTGTGTTCATAATAATGTCCTACAAATAATTTAAGTCATAGAAACTAATTCCAAAAAATTATTTATTTATATGCTTGTACCAACAGTTTAAAACTTCAGTAGCCAACTAGGCAATAGAATTTTAATAACATACATTTTAAATATAGGTTACTTATTTCCTAGAATATTTTCTCCCACGGTAATTATGACGTATCAGGTGATCGAAGCTGATACTGAGCACGCTCGGATGATCAGTCAGTAGACATATTGTTGCACAGACCTTGACCAGGGCACCACCTAGGCTAGAGCCGACACTCACAGAGCCAATGTCAGAGCAGACAGGAACAGAGAGTAAGCTTAGAAACACTAACAATTCAACTTTTTTCTCAACCGCTGGCCCAAATAGCCAACTCATCACTGGCCTGAACTTTTTACTGGCCACTTGGACATTAATTTTTGCTGACTAATGTGTTTGTCATAATAAAGTAGCCCTGCTATCTTATTATTTATTCTATTTTTTCTCACAACTAACTTGCAAATCACTTGAACATAACAATATATCTTTCTTTATCAGTTGTTTTTCCTGTTGAGAATTTTGTGTATTAATTAACATTTTTTCATACATGATGACATGTTGTGTCAGTAGTCAGAGTCATGTTTGGCTAAATACTAACAGGATGTGGTAGAGACCAGTAGGTCTCACTGGGAGTCAGAGAGAAATTTGACTGTCTTATGCCAGTGTTTTAGCTTCATTAAATTTGCTGTGACTGACTCTTAACATGTCTGTATTTTCAGGCTAGAATGTCCATTTGAAACAGCGGTGGAGTTGGCTGCCTTCTCACTACAAGGTAAGCTCAGCAGGTCTCCAGGAATCTCTCACACCATGTTTTTGATAATTGGGATCACCTCTGTAACAGCTGCCATTGTTTGTCCATTGTTTGTGTGGGGGGGGGCTTTATTTGCAGCATACACTGCTTTGCAGAATTGAGACATGTACTGTCTTGGTTGTACAGAACCTCAAAAGGCCTGTGTAGCACACATGTAGTTAGTTAGTTAGCTGCAGTGACTACATTTAGCCTATAAAACAATGTCCCCACATCTCATTTGAGCTGTGTCTCACCAAACGCTCACCTGACATCACCATGCACTCACTAGCCCGGCTGCAGGAGTGGAACCTTCTGTTCCCTGGTCCACAAAAGTATTTTTGATCTTTTTGAACCAGTCATGATTGTCTTTGTGAATCACCATCTGCTCTGGGTGACCCTTCACTCCTGGCAACATGGTCACAGAGGCACATTAACCCCTCCACTACAATAAGATTGCAAATCAAGGAGTAGTGTAGCTTTGACTAACAACAGCGTGAGATTGCAGACACATGTGACATATAACATTAAGAACCATTGCTCCTCTGCATTCAAGGTACCCAAAGTTTATGTTTACATGCAGCGCTAGCCACCAAAACGAATTGTGTGTATTCTTGAGGTCTAACAAACCTGTTGAATGCACTTCCTTCCTCATGAAACATTAGCAATGATGTTTGTTTTTGTTTTTTTGACCATTTTGAAACCTACATTGTTTACATCATGTTTATTGGCTTGCAGCCTTCTTCTTCCCTGCCTTTGCTGGTGCAATCATATGTTTAGGCCTGCAACTAAAGGATTATTTTCATTATCACTTTATGTGTTGATTATTTTCTCGGTTATCGATTGGTCTGTAAAATGTCAGAAAATGGTGAAAAATATCAAATAGTTCCCTAAAGCTCAAGGTGCAACCTCAAAATGTCTTTGGTTGCCCCTGCCAACTGTTCACTACCCAAAGATATTCAGGTTACTAAAGAAACAGAAAATATTCGCATTTAAGAAGTTGAAACTAGAGAATTATCAGAAATTTAGTGGAAATTAGAGAACGTATTTAGATGATCCTGGATCCAAGGGTAATTCATCTTAACTCTTTGACTAAAGAAAGAGAAACTCTTTGTAGACTTTTAAATTTGTTTGTGACATCTCTGCTGCTACTGTACTTCTTGCCTCCATTAAGTCTTCAAGGTAACATCAGTCATATATCTGTGTGAGGAATAATGTCACCTGTTTTCTGGCAATATTTGCTTATTTTGGAAGTTTAAAGTAAGAGTGTGACAGTCTAGTGTCCACTTCAGGGAAATTAATGTTTCATTAGCTTCATACAGTACATTTAGGAATGCACTAGTGGAGCAGTCTCTGTCACCAAATGTTGAGCAGCAAAGAGCCCATACCTTTTAGACTACGCATATTTACAGTTAATGGTTTTAATGGTTAAATCGACAATGTTTACCTGCAATATGAAGAATGCTGCTTCAGAGGAACAAAGGTTGAGTTGGTGGAGATGTCTATGGAATGGGATTGCGTGCACAAACCAAACTCTTGGAAACACACACACACACACACACACACACACACACACACACAGTCACTGTGGGGTAAATGCCAGCTCATTAGTGCTCCATCCTCTTCAGAGGCCCCCTAATCCAGCTCCCTTTCTGTCTTCTTTCTCTCTACTTCAGTTGAGCTTTCTCTCTTTATCTTCCATTTTTTTCAGAGTTATGTTGTTGGTCCACAGACATTTACCAGGATAAAGAGAGGATAAAATTATATTTTCTCTCCTCTACATCCTGAGGCTTTGCTCACAGCTGGACTAGCTAAACATTAGATGGGTTTCATCCACCCTTTTTTTATGCAGTTTTTCTATTTGCGCATAAAAAACCGTGAGTGAAAAGGCTGGAAATTTGGAAAAGTCAAAATATGGCAAAAAAAAGTTTTTACGCTTGAATGAAGTGGAAAAGTTGATGTATTGATAAAAGTAAATGCGACAGAGTGCGATGGAAACAGATTTAGCAAATTAATGGTGCGGTACAGGAGGCATGTGACTTAAATGTCCCTAAGCTCTTCTTCATCTCTGGGCAACTGACACAGGGCTGTCAAAACCTTTCCAAAAGCAAGAAGCTGTGATGTTGGCTGCTCTCTCCATTTCTGCTGTCCGTTATGCTCTTCATCACCAGGATTTGTATCACATTTTCCATCACTTCAGCTTTGACTGTCACTATTACTTACATCACTGTGTTGCACCATCTTCTTTTTGTGGTTTACTGCACTCGATAGGAGAATCAGCACCACGATCTGCTCAACTACTAATATTCACAAAACTGTAGTGCTTAGAAACGCACATTAATTCACATTTTCTTTTATCAGTTTTCTGAAATTGTGGTAAAAGAGATTTGGATGGAAACCTTCACTACACTTCCAGAGATAAATTTTCACTTTGTCTTGTTCTGAACACGTTATTTTCTTTTTCATCTAGTGATAATTTATGTTTTTCTTGCCTTTTTCTCTTTTTTTTCACCTGATAAAATCTATGACCTCTTGTCCAGAAACAGATGAGATATACCCATCAGTCCCTGAACTGATGCTACACAAGGTTTTGTGTGGTGACATTTGGGGAGCGTTTGTTTGTTATTTTCTTTTTATTCACATAGTATCAAATAGCTGTTGCAATCATTGGGAACTTATGGAAGGTTGTAGTTTTTTTATTATATATAAAAGTGTTTCTGATCGTGTATTCTGTCTCCTTGGGGCACATACCATTATATATACTGTCTCTAACAATGTTTGGAAAACAATCAGTTAACCAGTTAAATGCACAGTGCAGAGAACTTTATAAGTTGCTCAGACCATGAACTGATAAATATGCGTGTGTCTGTGTGTTTTCAGCTGAGCTAGGTGATTGTGACCCATTAGAACATAGTCTGGACCTGGTGTCAGAATTTCGCTTCATCCCCAACCAGACAGAGGATGTGGAGCTGGCTATATACAACGCATGGAAAGAGTGCAGGTGAGCTTTTCATTGTAACTAAACTACTGTACCTTTGGACGGTCAGTTAAACCGAATGTTAATGAGGAGGAATGTATTTAAAAAATGACTACAGATAGTAGAAATCTTAAGAAATCTGCTTTATTCTGTAGTCTGTGTGCTGTACAGGTTTGGGCCTGGACACTTACCAGTAACACTGCAGTAATATTATAGTATAGCTTATTGCCTTCAACACCACTTTTTTTCCCTCTAACTGTAACCAAGTGCCCGCTAATCTCCAACAATAATACTGGTGGCAAACTATTTTCATCCTCTCAGCTTGGAGCTGAAGTTGTTTTTGTTCATGCTAACATACTGTAACATTTCCCATCACTGCCTCACAATTAAAGCTTTCCATTGGCCAACCATTGTAAGGCTTTTATTGCAATGTAGCTACAGCTTCCTGTAGCCTTAGTCATACCTGTTAACAACTGCTAACCTAATAGTGGTAGGCATTTGCTTGAAAGAATATTATCGCCAGTTTTCCCTCCTCTTCTTCAGGGGTCAGACACCTGCGCAAGCTGAGATCAACTACCTGAATAAAGCAAAATGGCTAGAAATGTATGGAGTGGACATGCATATGGTCAAGGTAATTGACACACAAACACACACACTCTTGCATACCAGTATCCTAGCTGGGATTTCAAACAGGAAGTGCACTTAATGAAAGACAGGGAGTAGAGTGAATGTGTATAACAACATAAACATGTTACACAGTCATTGTGTTGTCTTATTTGATGTCTCTTTTTTTCTTTCCTTTTCTTTTCCTCATCCATCTTCGTTTCCATTTCTGCCCTGCAGGCACGAGATGGAAATGAGTACAGTCTGGGTTTGACACCCACTGGAGTTCTGGTGTTTGAAGGAGAAACCAAGATCGGGCTCTTCTTCTGGTATGTTGGTTATGACCTCATGTAATGAACTGTTAAATGCCTTGTAGACACACCTTTTGAATTTTCATTCCTTCCTGTGTGTACGTTTTGTTTTCTTTCTTGCTGTTTTAGGCCCAAGATCACTCGTCTGGACTTCAAGAAGAGCAAACTGACTCTTGTGGTAGTGGAGGATGATGAACAGGTGAACATGAGCACACACACACTCAGATACTCGCCATATGGTGTGATGTTGAAAATGCAGAACGTACATTCAATCTCTCATAGTAATCACTCTTGAAATCAGTATATTAATGACCCAATCTCAGTACTCCCTATACACAGCACCTGATAATTATTATGGATGTACTGTACTTCCCTCACTTTGTTCCTGTTGCAGTCAGGACCATAAAAATGAACACCACACCGCAGTGTATTACCATTTCATTGCAGTTAATTATGGTTTGTATCATAAGCACTGTGGTAGTTTCTATGCTGGTGTGGGGTTGTGAAGAAATTTGAAAGAGCACCTAACCATCTTATGCACGTATCAAACATTTACCAGGCTCAAATAGTTCATAGATGGTTCAGTCAGATTGGATTTAAGGTCGTTCCAGTGGATTCCAATATTGACACAGTTTCATGACCAAAAAAAAAAGTACATTAAATGTGCATAGGGACTTCCCAAATCACTCCTATAGCAGTATCAACTTTTCTGTCTTCCATCTGTATGTTCAGTATGTTCCATTTACTCAAATATTGGTGAATATATGACAAATTATGTCTACATACGCACAGATTTTGTTTGATTGTGCACTGAGCTGAAACAACAAAAGCATGTGCAACAATCGTAAACATACACACCACAGTACCCCTGTGAATCCAAACTGACTACAGCTGCAATCCACCACATTATTTACAACTTTAAACAAATAGATGTAGTACCACAGATCTGATCTTCATGACTTCCTTCTCTCGCTTTCTAGTCTCAGACCGTGCAAGTCATTTTTGAGATGGCTTGTCTCATGTAAAAAACATACAGAGCTTTCTTTTGTTTGTTTCTTAATAAAAGGAATAGTCCTCTGAAAACCTTTTGTTTGAAGTAGTGCCCAAGGCCTAAAAGAGGTTTATTCCAAATCAAAATGAAACAAGACTTGGTATTGTAGTACCCAGAGGCTAGTGTATATGAGAGAGCAGGAGAGGTTGTTTTTGTCCATCCCGGAGGTCTGTGTGTGAGGTTAATAAAGAAGCCTGCCCCCTCTGGTATTTCTGGTATGCACCAGTCTCCTACATACACACACACACACACACACACACACACACACACACACACACACACACACACACACACACACATAGTTCTAGCCTCCTAACTCTGTCTTCAGCTGTTATATACTGTATGCTAGTCTTGTCACCACAGGAATTTACTGTACATACCTGGATTCTCTAACAAGATGCTTGTCTGTCACACATACAGCAGCGGCTTCATTGAAGAAACCAGCAGAGCGAGAACTGGTTGTGAATCTTGTCAGAGCTTCATTGCATTGAGAGTTGTTGGTTATTTAGAGAGTAAATCTTGTCTTCTCTATGTAACATCGGATGGAGGAAGTGAAATGGTCATGTCCCATTGTCAAAAAAAAAGTTCTACAAACAGGTGACTAATAATAATGTCACAGAATGCACAGTTTGTCTGGCTTTTGTTTGCTTCTTTCTCTGTTTGGGTATTAAATGTGGTTTTGAGCATTACTTTTAGAGGTCTTTGGGAAGATTCAACTCCCTAAAAACCAGAGGACCCAAGTGGAACTAGGGCTAACAATTGTTTTCATTATCAATTATTTATCTTTATTTTCTTGATTAGTGATTTAGTCTATGAGTTGTCAGAAAATAGTGAAGTGTCTTGTGTTGTCCTACCAACAGTCCAAAACCCAAAAATATTAAGTTTGCTTTCATATATGACAAAAAAGCAGCAAATCTCCACATTTGAGAAGCTCAACCAGAGAATTTTTGGCATTTTTGCTCGGCTAAAACGATTAATCCATGATCAAAACAGCTGGCGATTTATTTCAATGGAATAATCGATTACTTGAGTAATTGTTGCATCTCTAACTTGAACCAAGTCTTGGTTTCGAGTTCACCGCGGTGGTCAGGTCCTACTTTAGACATAAAAGGGTATGAGAGGACCTGGGATCAGATGGTATGAGTGACATGTTACCTTGTCAGCTGAACAGTAAAGATGCAAGACATTGCTGAATTTACTGTGGCTAGGTCGAGTTAGGGAGCCATCCTTGTTGAAATTTTGAAGGGCTTTATAAAAACCAACTTGTTACAAGTGAGAATTGTTGAAGTTAACCAGGCAGTCATGGGTGTTTTAAATTCACCAGTTTTTATTTAGAGGTTTTCCTAGCTGGTTTAGAACTTCATTAAAAGTATTTAAAAAAGAAAACTGCAAGTGCTTTGTGGACTTGGCACTCTGTACAAATCTTGGTTTGTCATTTTAATTCGTGTAAAAGTCTGTGGGGGTTTTTTCCAGCTTTGGGAGAGATGGTCAGGGCAGGGTCTCTTTTGGGCAGGATATAGTTTAATCCCTGTGTTTTGGTGCATTTGTGGAAGACAAGAAGTATTCCTGAAAACCAATGAAAAGAGGGAAACAAAGAACTGTACAAAAAAAATATGACTGTGACACTGGAACGGCTCCAGCGCTAGTTTCGTTACTGGCTGTGGTGCCAGGGAGGCTTTTATCTAGGCCACAATGAGAAATCAGATTAATGAGTCAGCACCTGCACACTGTAGTGCAGCCATTCATTCTTTACATATCAGCCTCCTTCCACAAGTAGGAGCTAGCACATTAGTTTTGTTTTTACTGAAAATGTTAGCACTGAAGGAGTTTCAAATGACTGTTCAGTTTGTGTTGAATTTGATCTTTTATACCTGAGTGGAGCATGATACAAAAACTGTGCCACTGTTGCATTCTGACCGGAGATGTCCAGTATTAACAGTACATGTTGTATGTTACTCCACTGAGACATTATCCTCTCCTCTGTACCAATCAAATCTAACCCCACACCAACCTTCTCCAGGGCAAAGAACAGGAGCACACCTTCGTCTTCAGGATGGACCACCCCAAGGCCTGTAAGCACCTCTGGAAGTGTGCGGTGGAACATCATGCTTTCTTTAGGCTGAGAGGGCCGGTACAAAAGAACTCTGCACGCTCTGGTTTCATACGCATGGGATCACGCTTCAGATACAGGTAACAGATGGATGTACTTGAAAGATCAGGCACTTTTTTTTTTTTTTAGGCAGACTGAGTACATAAGTGTTCCAATATCCTTTGGTATCAAATACAGAGGGCTTAAATTTTTTTCTGGCAATTTTTTTAGATTTACAAAATAAACTTTATGCCCACGGCAACAGTAAGAACACAAGTTTTTGTTGGGAATGAGTTTTGCCTAATAATGTTCAGCCCTGCGGCACAACATTTCAGTATGTCTGAAGCCGTACAGGTGAGAGTGCTTACAGTGCCTATAAAATAGCATTCACCAGTCTCAGCTGTATGGTGGTGTAGCAAAGAGAAGGCTACTGTTGAAAAATGTTTACATGATGTCTTGGTTAAAGTTTGCTAGAAGGAATATAGAAAATGTGAGAAGTGGAAAAGGTTCCTTTATTGATGAGATGTAAGTTTAGTGTAAGCCTGAATTCACTGAAGCAAACCTTTAAGAAATTATGGAAGAAAACATGCTACAGTTTACAAGGAGAGTGAGGGTAAAAAAAAAACAAATAGAGTGTGGTTCCTACTGCCTCTCTTTCTCTGGTAAGAAACCATAGGCCCACCCAGGTGCATGCTGGTCCACCACCTGCCTGCCTACTTACTGTACATAACCTCAGGTGCCCATAGTATTATTATTGTTAATAAAACAACAAGCAAACTAATAAATAGCTCCTACAACCTAACTGCTACCATAGGTGCTGCTAATAAATATTGACATCAAAGGAGATGAAATGCAATCAATTATTTCATATGTAATTAATAACTATTTATATTTAGCCATTTTGTTTCTAATTTTGTAGAGATTTGTTTGCAATTTGACATTTCAGAGTCTGATTATAAAAATTAGTGTAGTCACCATGAGTACTCTGCGTCTGGTGTGTTGTGGGCAGCACGTCTTGAGCACTGGTGACTTTTAGGGACAATAGAAATGCAGATGAAACTGGTGTCAGGCACAAATGCAGTTGGGTTTGTTTAAAAGAAGAGGGGGGAAGCGGACAAGTTAAGGCCCACAAATTTAGAGCCGTGTGTTTCTGTACCGTGTGTTTGAACGTACCAACAGAGATAATCTCAGTTTGACGTACAGTATCATTCCTTGTACATACAAAAAAATACCCCACATGTGTACACATAGATACTTGCAATGGTACAGGACAGGCACTCAGTGTCAACATACTGCAGTAGCCAAGTAGTTCTCCTCTCTGTGTGTTTAAACATTACCCAGTTGGATAAGCATTGGCAGTAATGTTGGTTTAACACAGGGGTTACAGAGTTTGTTGTTAGTAGAAGGTTATCGCCTGGATGGTTCCAGAGTTCAGCAAGGGTCATCCCTGTCCCTGCTGTTTCTGGGACAAATTTATCCAGAAATCATTAGGAAAAGTTCTCCTTTATATTTAATGGTTTGGTCTGTATTGCTGACAGTTAGCATTTAGAAAGCCTTAATAGTGTAAAATATGTTTTTGTGTTTGTGTGGCCAGTGGAAATACAGAGTATCAGACAACCAAGGCCAATAAAGCACGGCGGTCAGCCTCCTTTGAGAGAAGACCCAGTCGACGTTACTCCAGAAGAACCATGCATAACAGAGGTGAGCACAACAGTCAAACACTGCACAGTAAATATATACATGTACATAACAATCAACATTATATAGCAACATATATACACATACTCTCAACTTTATTTATATGGCACTTTACAAAATACAGTTGATCCAAAGTTCCTCACAGCGCACACACAGGAAAACAAAAACAAAAGAAGGAAAGAAACACAATAGAGGATAGAAAATGATGATGGTAATAATGATAATAATAGTAAAGGCACATGGTCACAGAGAGCCCAAAGTGACAACACAGACCTACAGAGACTTCAGGAGAAATACCAGAGCTATTCTCTAACACTGTGATATGAGGACAGAAGTTCTGCAATGTAAGAGGGGGCGAAACCATTTAACACCTTGTAAACAAACATCAGGATTTGATGTCTTGAAGACAGTTATTGAGATCAGTTAGTTTGTTGTAGTTATTAGGCTCTAGGGGGAGGTAGATCTGTGTATTATCTGCATAACAGTGAAAAGAAATGTGTTTTTAAATAATATGGCCTAGCTGAAGCGAATAGATGGAGAAGAGGATTGGACCAAGTTAGGGGGACATCGCAGGAGATGGGGGGCTGAAGAAGAAGATGAGTTTCTAATAGAGACATTGAAAGATCTGTTGGATAAATATGAAGAAAACCAGTTTAAGGCAGAACCGGAGACCTCCGGTGTGAAAGGCTGCAGTTAGATCTAGGAAAGAGGGAGGAGCAGTTACCTGAGTCAGCAGCTAGATAGAAGTCATTAGTTATTCTTGTTAATACAGACTCAGTACTGTGAAGAGTTTTGAGCCAGGTGGGACAGCAGTTGGATAAAAAATCTACCTTTTCAAGGAGTCTGAGTTTTAGACAGATTGGGATGTGATTTGCAGGTACAGCAGCTGAATGTGAGTTTGACAGTCCATGTCTCATGAGTGGTAGGGGATGAATTTAGCCAGATGTTGCAGAAATTTCACTTGTAACAGGGACCCTACCAGTAAATTTACAGTGGCAGTGAGCATGATTTTGATCGTGTGTGCGGATTACCTCATGGTGGCATAGACTGTCTCAGACCGTCTGACAGGCATTTTGCAGGTTAACCAAACAACCAAGCATTGGTGCTTCGTTCAGTGAAGCAATTTAAAAGATTGAGGGGAGGTGGTGAGACTGCCTGGTGACCACTCTTCTCGCAGCCCCTGACCACTACCTCGGTCCAGGTAGCCAGGTGATTGGGAGTCGGGCAGGAGGAGGGTTGCAGACGGGTTACTGGATCTCACAGAATGGTGAGATATAGCGGAGATCATCGCTGATATCTTTTTAGCCTGGGCAGAGGCGGTCCTGTTTGCCTTTTAGAGCAGCTGGCAGTCTTCACAGGGCATTGTATCTGATCCAGATACAATCCGACTTTTGTGAGGGAGAAGGATGTCAATCTCATGTCAGTGGCGGACCTCGACTGACACAGGCGAGATAATTCCAGAGTCTTGCAGAAATACGACCCAGTGAAAGTCTCTGTCTCGGAGCACAAGCTAGCTACTTTGGCTAAAAACAAGCCACTGCTAGCTAGCAGCAGATTCTGCTAACGGTACAAATGCAAGAATCAGTGATTGTGAGCAAAGCCATGAAAGCCCAGTCCGAATGTTGGTCAGCCACAGTTGAGCAACAGAAGAATCTGTTCATGAATTAAACAATAAGAGGCTGTACTTCCAGAAATCAGACAAAAAGAAGTATAAACAAACTGCAAATCGCACACCAGACATCTGTGGCCTTGTGATTTTCACCTCTTCATAGCTCAACATAGCTCATGTATACACAGTATACATTATACACACACTGACATATTACCCTTGCATGCAGATGTTTTTCATGTTTACATCTTAGTATCAGTCTGGACATAACACTCACTGTCTGTTCTGTTTTGTGTTTTTACAGGACCATTCAACCCCCAGGAGTGAGTACACTGATATTTAAACAATGTTGTTGCACCATTGAGTGTTTCAATGACTTTCTGTCTTTTATCTGTGGATGTAAACACCAGGGTGACTAGTGTTTACATCCATATCAGTTGATTTGTGTAGAAATAGTATCTTATTTTATACATTGATTGCTGTGTAATCCTGTTTTTTCTTGTTTGTTTTTTTGTTTGGGGAGGTTTTTAGCTTTTTACATTCACTTTGTGATAAAAAACAACAGTGGAATGTTTTCAGTGGAAATTGCTCAGTTAAATCACAAAATATGAATGTATTCACATGTACTGTATCAAGTACTGTTGCCTAGAGTACTATGACTCACACATTGCTTGGCTATAATCTTGTTACAGAGTTAGCCTTTTTTTTACAGGGATATGTGTGTGGGCTAAAGACATGATCTCAGTGTACTTTCAAGCAGTCATGGGATCTGTTGAGTCAAAGCATTTCGACGATAAAGGAGAGCATTCCTATGACCTTTCATTCAATCTGACTGAACAGACCTACACAGTAAAAATTCAGGTCTTTTTTTAAAACAACAATATTTAATGCCATGTAGAAAATGTTTAGCAGTGGTGTCTTAAATAAGGATGGGGGGAAATGCAAATTGGCTCATGGATAATCTGGTAGACTGTAAACAAAACAAGCATAATCAGTAAGTATAATAATGAATTTAGGAAAGTTGTCCATTTGCATTGGCATAAAATGTAGCTCATTAATTATGGCTTTAATGCTAGACACAGTTAGGAGACTTACAGAGTTTATTTTTAAGTGTGGTCAAAAATCTGACCATCAAAGTCATTTCTTTATAATATAAATCCATATACATCATTAAGAATTCTTCAGAGGTGTTGGCCCATTTGTTCTTTGAATAAAATCTCAATTTATTTCTTTCCTCAGGGTTCTTTCCTCAGGCAACGGAGTCAGCTCCAGCAAAGACAACAAGGTAAGGGAGACCAACTGCTGTTTTCAAATCCCTCCTCCATTGTACAAAAGTGAACAGTGCAACAAACTAAAGCAGGGTTTGAAACCACAGTTGAAACCCAGAGTATCAAGTGAGAATCAAACTACAGGCTAGAACACAAAGCCAGCAATTGTAGATGTTTTCACACACAGTAGAAAGTGAGAGTAAAGTATAATGATTAGAAGATTTCAGCTATGTATTATTTTATGTAATTACTTCCTTCCTCTCCTAAATCTCCTAAATACTTCCCAATCTCATCCTTCTTTAAGCCCATCTCTGTGTCCCTACTCTTCAACTTGTGAGCTCAGTATCGTATTTCTTCTCTTTCAATCCCCCTCCAGGTTTCTCCCAGTAGAGGTGCCTGGTCAGGCGTGCCTGTGGTCAACCCGGTACCTGCTGTTGCCTGTGGAACGATGGAAATAGAGGCTCTACCCAGGAGTCCCGGAGGAGAAAAGAGGAGGTGGGTACCTGGATAATTTAAGTCTTCCCCTCTGGTTCAGAGTTGATTCTTGTAAACGGCTATACATTTTATTTTAATTTAATTTGGGATCTCCTTTCACCAAAGGCAGCTTATAACCGCTCAGTAATGATGAGTAAAACAACATCAGATGAGGAAAAGTTAGGGCAGGCCGACTAATACTTGTTGAGTGCTGTAGGAAGTAGGCTGATAGGTGCCATGACATTGGCTTAATATGGCTTATCCACTGACCCGGCCTGGTTGTGCCCAGGGAAGGCAGGCAGGCAGGCAGGCAGGCAGGCAGGCAGGCAGGCAGGCAGGAAGAAAGAAAGGAGGGAGGGAGGCAGAGAGAAACTGTGCATTTTTCTTTTTGCACCTGCGTATACCTTCCATGTTTGGCTGTTGTATTTCTCGCAAACATGATTATCCAAGGAAGGAGTCACTTCTGTGTCTGCATGCATGCATGTGTGTGTAATATACTGCAGCATAACAGAAGAAGAGACTCAAACACAAGAAAGATGTACAGATAGCTGTCAGATACAAAGGCAGACAGAGACGGGCAGTAGGCAGATATACAGATACAGATTTTCTGCCTTTCATTCGATACAAAAACAATCCAAGTAATCAGCTTACTTCTCCTCAGTACTACCTGTATTTGCTATTTGTTTGGGTTTTTTTAGATTTCTATCTCACAGCTCATTGTCTCCTGTTTTCTGCTGTATTGTTTTCCCTCAGTCGTCAGTCCCCTCAGTCAAAAAACGTTGCCATGTTTGAGCAGTGTGTGTAAATGTACCATATGTCTGTTTTTGTTTTTGTTTTGTTTTTTCATGTGCTGAGGGGATTGAACAGTTTATATCCTTGCTCTTAACAAGCAAATCCATACATATATGTACAAACGCATACTGGTATGTATGCATCTTCTGTTATAAACCTGCAATGTTCCCCTGTGTGTTCCAGTATTAACATGTACTGAGGAAATGTCTGGAGGCAGGCCAGGTAGGTACCATCAAACATCGAGCTTCGCAGTAGCTCTTGCTTTAACAAATCAATCCTCCGTGCAGTGGCGGTCTTTATGATTTCAGCTTTGGAAAAGGGGCTCTCTTGCGGTGGAATCGTCTCCTGTGATTCGCTGTCTGTCCACTTTTTGATCAGCATGAAATGTCAACCTAATCGGTGGAGGAAATAATGTGATGATTTTGGATGCTATGTGGGGATCTTATGCTCGGCATCATGAATCAGTGATGTGATACGATTTCAGCTTTGGATCTGTTCCGTTTAAGACTTTTGGTGCACTCTAGTGTGTCTTTTCTTTCAGTCATCTAACGTCCTGTGAACAACCTGCTCCTTTTTAAAACTCTTATCTATCCTCCAGCTGGAAACTGCTGTACAACATACTACAACAAAATTCAAAAATGAGTCATTTTATTGCCAAAATATTAGTGATACTATAGCCTTAACCAAGAAAATGTCAGGTTTTTTGTGGTTAGATGGTAAGAAAACCTTACTCCCCCTACATGCCTTTTTCCAGCGTAGATTAAGTATTCTTATTTCCTGACCAGACTACTCTGGCTTCTGGGGGGGAAAAAAAGCTCATTTAGATTTACAGCTCAGACTGATCCTGCTTCTAGTAAAGTAAATTTCTCGTCAGTTGAAATAAGAGGATTGCCTGTCATCACCGTAGAGCAGAGGCTCTTTGTTTTCTTTGTTTATTACACTTAAAAGCAGGATGCACAGGCATGACCTTGGATAAGGCCGTTGCGTATACAGAGTGACGACCTATCACACTAATGATCTTTCAGACTTTGTTGTTGAAAGGGTAAAATTTAATCCTAAAGGCTGCAATTGCTGACCATTCCATAAAACACATTTCTTAGGCTTTTCAAGACATGTTTTGAGAAGACAGGTAGAGGCCCATATTGCTCTGAGGTCTTGATCCAGTGTTCTCAAGGCTGTCGAGCCTTCAGAAACTTCTCCGAGGATAAAAAGAATGTTTTACCAACACTGTGTATCAGCACAAGATGTTACCATCAGATGACCTCTTGAGTTCTTATTTATCCATGTCAACAGTTTACAACTGACTCACTTGACATGAGGAGGATGCATTGAAAGAGACATTGCTATATCTTCAGACTAATCCCTGGTGTTCGTCCTTTTCTCCTCCTACGCCTTTCTCCTCTTGCTTTTAGTACAATTTCACAGTTGATTTTTGCATGGAGCACTCAGACCTTGAGCTATCCTCCTGATAATGTAAGCAAATATATCCATACAGCCGTTACATATATATTTCAAGTCGTGATACGATGCTTTAATGCTTACAATATGGTCCAATGGGTTAATATATACTACTTAACTATTAAACCACTGACAAATTATTTATAGAAATAGTCCAAATCAGAGCTATGTTCTATTTGACATATGTGCAACAACATCAAATAGTTCCTAACCAAACTTAAATGTAAATGTAGAAATGATTGTTAATTTTGATACATTTTACTTTTTTTGCAATGGCGCAATATATTTCCTCATCCCTATCTTTTATGTTGCCTTCTCTCTGACGCTTGCCTCTCATTCCTGTGTTACTTTCTCTACTTCTCTGTAATATTATCATAAGTTAGATTAGATAACTAATAGATCAATGCCATTGGGGGGAAAAAAATCTTTATTGTTATCTATAGTATAATAGAAAAGGTCATCTGCAGACCATCTTAGCCAAAGATCATGAAGTAAGTCACTGTTTTACAATGGCGATGGGAAACTGTAATGCCCCCCTCGCCTCCTACGCTCCCAGTAAAGCTGTCATCATGAATAAAAGTTTCCAACTCGGGGCCCTTCAGTGCTGAATATATAAACACAGATTTGACACGAGCCATCAGACCTCAGCCTGTAGAGGTGCAAAGCCAGGTCACTGACGCTCCAGAGACATCCCGTCCACTTCACTTAACTCAAGTGCTCATGTCACAACACTTGTCACAGCACACTTAAATGCACACTAGCGTACAGTGTAGCAAAGGCAATGTACTATAAGTTGCATGGCTTATTCATTACCCTGACACTGCCGGGCCTTTTATTTATTCATGTTGTTTCTTGTCCACTAACATAACATTTTTGTGATTATCATTGGCAAAGCCCTTACCTGGCTAAATGAGCACATGATGTCCTATGACAGAGTAAAAGGGGAGCCCTTATTCTTGACACAGCTGTAGAAAACCCTCAACATACCGGGGCCAGACTACAAAGTCAACCTGCCAACCTGTCAGTCCATATGCAATGAATGACACTTCAAAGAATGAAGCTCTCTCTTTCACATCCACGTTATCAGCTGCCTCAAATTTTCCTCTGCTGCTTTTGCTTTCCCCTTGTTTTCTTACGTTTCTTCATGTTAAACAAGCTGTTTCTTTGTATTATCCTCCTCTCCGTCATTCATTCGCATACATCTTCCTCTCGTTTTCGCTGTTTTCATTCATCGCTACCCTCCAATCTCGCTTTTGTTTTACCTCCCGTCTCTCATCATTGCCCTCCCGCTTGTCCTTCTCTCTCACCTCCACCTCGTTCTCCTCAGGTCCCCTTCTTCCCTCCATCCTCCTCGCTCATGTCTCATCAAAGCTCCCCACAAGGAGAGTTGGGCAGATCCGAAGCAACCGGCAACGGTCTCACCTTCTGTACTGACATGAATTGGACAACACACTAATAAACGCGGAAGGCTCAGCAGCGGTGACTCTGCTATGAAAAAAAACGTCTTGTGTTTGCAGTAGTGACTGTACCACATGGAAGGACACACTCGCTGTGAATGCACATACTGTATGCCTTTTTTAAGTGAAGCATTCCTCAACACAATCCACTCAAAGTGTCACACATTCAAGTCTGATAACAACCCTCACAGACTGACTAACTCCCCGAACTTGCCATCACACTGCCGTCACACTCGGTACTACCCTTTTTCTTCTGAGTGTCCATCTCTATATCTCCTGCCTCTTCCTATACCCCTCAATTCCTCCCTTTGCCCCTCTCTCCTCTACCCCCTTTTCTTACCCTTCACTCTTTCTGTGTCTCTCTTGTTCATTCTGTCCTTCCCCTGCCCTTGACTCCTGACGTCACACGGTGAAACTGACCGGCAGGGGTGAGGTGGTATCAATGTGAGTCTTAGGAATTCAGCTGCGCTCTCGACTCAACAAATAGGTCACATAGTTCCGCGAGGATTCGACCAAGTCCTGCTCTGTTCCCTATTTTCATTCTTCAAAAAAAATAGTTTCATGTTTTTTGTCATATTGCTAACACTGTATTCTGTATTCATTTAGTTTGAATTCCATCAAATGATTTTTATAAGAAAAATAATGTGATTTTCTTTATTTTGTATTTAATCTGTTCTGCAAATTTCATGGATCTGTTGCTCTCTGTTTAAAAGGAAGTTGGACAAGAAGATTGATATATTTCTCATCTCTGTCTATTTTTCATTCATTTTTTTTGCATCCACTATGTTAACCACTTTGCTAGCTCAGCACAAAGACTAGAAGCAAGGGGAAGGAGCTACCTTACCTCTGTCACAGGTGCCTTCCAAAAACTCCATATCTCTTATATTTGCACATTGTTTCTTGTGTGTTTAACACACGTAGAAATATCAAAGGAAACATTGTGATTTAATGAGCATTTAGCTTTCACATCGGAGCTGATTTGATCAAGAGCCTAATGCATGCACGCAGCATCTCAGAAGTCCTATTTTCATCTGCCATGTTTGCACTGTGTCATAACTCTAGTTTGGACCAAACCCACCTGACTCTTGGATGTATTTCTAGGTAACAAGATAGATGTAAATAGAAGGATTTTAGAAAAGTTGGCAGACGTTTTTTTTTTTCCCTTTTGTTTTGATTAGCTGTTCCTCCCTGCTTCCTGTATTAAGCTACTCTAAACACATGCTGGACTCTGTGCTGATCTCACAGAAATGAAATTTATACCGACCTTCTTATCCAACTTCTGGCAAGAAATCTAATAAGCACAATTCCATGAAATAGTTCAAAACTGAATCGAATTTTAATGGAAATGTATTATCTATTTTATTGTACTACTGTAACTGTTTTATTTTTTTAAACACAACTGCAGCCGTGCAGTCACAGTTGAAAGGGTTATTATGCAGTGACCTAGCCATCCAGTGTAAGTTAATGATATGTTTGGCTGATGAATATGTGGAGCAATGTGTATATAGGTGAAAATTCACTGAACGCTTAGCTACACCTTAACTACCCCATTATAACTGTTTCCTTGCACAGCTCAACCAATGAAGATGATCTCATAAAATGAATAATTAGTTGAATGTTTACAACATAAGTGTGACCAAAGGATGTATATCTTTCTGAACTGTATGTTAAAAAAATCATTTCAGAGAATAAAGTCTGGATTACTCTTGACATATGATTGTTTGAGCCGCATGCTACGCTACAGTATATGTGTTGTGTATACATGTGTGTTTTATGTACTTTTGTAGAAGGAGTTTGGGGTCTTGTTTGAGACATTACAGATATTTGCTCTTGACTATGAAGCACATTAAGCACATTTTTCTTATATTTGTATTTTTATGTACATGCATTAATTCCTTAAAAAGTAACTATGAGTGACCAGTGGAAGAGCAGGAGGCGACTAGTGTAACTGGCCTCCTCGTGAACTCTGGATGCTCGTGTGTGTGAGGACTGAATAAGTGTGGCTATTTAGTATCTGGTTGGCAGGAGACTGTACATCCTCGGTATGTGTCTCTATGCTTTTTCACCCTTCCTGTTTTTGTTTCTTGCCCACATGGGGGTTTTGGATTCAGCCTCACTGTCCATTCTCGGTTTTACTTCATGGATTACTTAACATGTGGGAGTGTTTATATAAATTTTGGTTTGTGCGTCCTCAGGCGAAGCATTGTGCCTTTCTTTACATCTTTGTTGTATGTTGAACTTAAGCTGCCGGTCTCTCCGGGCAGTACGCATATATACTTCTCATGTTTTACTTTGTCTTTAGGCTACAGAAATATGAAGTAGTTACCAGGCTGTTGGAAAAGCTTCCACCGAAATCCATGTATCAAATGTTTTGCTTCAGGTCACCTCAATATTCTGAGAATATTACACCGCATCATTTCCCACACAAATTATTACTTTGTTTGAAGACTTATTGTCATGGGTTGAATTATGCTTCTTTAAATCTTGTTTCTTTATTTAGTGGAAACACAACTCCAGAATATTACTGATACACTAGAAAGTAATAAATAACTGTTTTGTTCTTCTTTGTAATTCTTTTCTGTAACAAAGAAATACATTGGAGCACCTACGAACCTGCATGATTCACTTTTCCCAGAAGCTTTTTCAAAGAGTTATTATTTCAGATATACTCACTTTGTTGTCTGTTCATGGGAACTTGATGTCAGTTTTTTTGTATATTGGTTCAGTATGTTACTCTAAAATGTCTCCTAATATACTACATGGGACAGATTTGCCATCTTTGCAGCATCCATTCATATTTTTATGGATTACACAGGTAAGTTATACAGCTGTATAATCCTGATTCCTTTTGGTGTCATTTTGTTTAAACACTGACATTGTATTTGTTTGTGTTTCTATTTGAAATGTAATCATCATCATCTTAATCTGCCATTGCTTTTCTATTTTCCTCCCTTTTTCTTTCCTTCCTCTTCCTTCTACTCTTTTCTGGCTCCAGTTTGCCCATGGTTGCTGACCTGATGGAGACGTGCATCGATGATGTCCTCAGGGCTCAGGTTGTTCCCGCGGTGACCGCTACAGAGGAGCCGGGACCAAGTAACGCCTATTCTACTGCCAGTGCCACCGGGGAAGAGTCGCTCAGCCTCACTGGTCAGGCTACATAAAAACTAGAAAACATACCACAAAATAGATCATTTTATTGGAAACTTTTTTTTCCAGATGCAACAATTTCAAAATACTTAATGTCTATTTTCTGAAGATTATCTGTAAAATAAGCCACTGAAGTCCTCTACATCGCCAATGCATGTATGATAATAATGTATTTGGTGACGGGCAACAGTGGTTGATGATATCCTGCTATGTTTTTAAGAGAAGGTTGTCATCTACCAACCGCCACTCACTCACATGTGGTTTACACACATCTCACATTCTCACATTATTTCCAACAAACATCTAACATGCTGTTAATTAAAATGCTGTTAATGTTTGGTAAACTAGAGAGGTGCAGTAATGTTTTAAATGTAATAAATACCACTTGTAATTTTGCTGCAGTAATAATGTTAGATATGGGTATTTTGTGTGCATGATGGGTTGAAATCATTGAATCTGAGTGATGAGCAACATGAATAATTACATGTATCTGACTTCATCTGTCTTTTCAGAAACAGCAGCTCGTCTGAAGCAGTTAGAGTTGGAGAGCAGTCCGCTTCCTGCTACTCAAAGAAATAACGTCAATATCAATATGGCTATGAATAATCAGGTGGGTTTCTGTTAATTTTCTACTTTTATCCCAGGACCTAAAACCAAAACTAGTGAAAACTTTTGTTGTGTCTTCTGGATAATATAAACTAGTAACACATGTTGTATTTGGTCCAAACTCCAGCATAGTGAAACATGGAGAAGTTAATGTAAGCTTGTGAAGAAACTGTAAACCTCATTTCTCTCTCTCTCTCCCTCTCTCTCTTTTTGTATATCATGTTTGCCCCGGTCAACCCTCTTCCAACAGGAGGATATAGTGAAGCTCACAGAGAAATGTGGTCTGACCAGTACAGGCGGTAGTCCAGTTGTCACTCCACTGCGCACCCCAGAGGATCTGAAGAGCAACATCCTGAAAGCACAAGCGGAGGCTGCAGCCCTCAAGGTGACGAACAAATTCTGCACAACTTGACAAAAAGGGAAATAAGGAAGAGCAAATATATAAGATAGTACAGTAATGTGATAATTATCCAAGTATGTTTACTTTGCAGTGCACTAACCATTGAGATTCAGTGTTGCATTGAGTTGTTTAGTGATCATATTTAACATGTCTATAATAAATCACTGGTAACAGTTTGCTTTTCAAGTTTAACTACAGTGAATAAAGCAAATTATATAATTTCAGAAAGCTTTTGGAAATGGTTGCACCTTGCTGTTTTCAGTGACATTAGTACTTCCAGATAGTTTGTGTTCAGATGTGATGAATGTAAAACATTAGTGAAACTAAATTAATCAAATGGACTTCCAGTTGCTGCGTCTGCTTTGTCGTTTATGATTGTGCTGCTTTATTCAGTCACTGAACGTCAGTAACTTTTGTCACGTTCAACATTTTTTACGTGAAAGCTTGTATCCCCATAATTGTATATTCTGCCAGAGTTTTCTCCCACACTGGCAAAGAGCAAACTGTTTTAGTTATTGTCTGAGATATCTGCCTTTTAAACCTCCCCAACTCCTGTGATAGGACTAAAGCTAGAGATTGTCCTAACAGTATCCGTGTCTCAGCACAGTTAAACGATCACAGATATATCATATGTTTTAAAAAACATCCTTGTTATTCTACTATGAAGTTGAATGTATCATGTCTCTCTCTCTGTTCCTCTCTGTAGGGATCTTTGGAGGAACATGTTGCAATGATTGGAGATAAAAACTGTAATTTGCAGGAGGCTTCCACCAGGTATGAACAAACAGTAATTATACGAAGTTCACAACTCTGTAATAATGATAATGAATGAATGGAAGAAAAAGAAAAAACAAGATTTCTTAACTTAACTCAAAAATTTTAGAGAATATTTCTGCTCTGGCTCCCAAATTATTTTCAAAAATGCAAAATCAAAGGTTTTTGCAGCATTATACACCTTTTTTTTCTTTTTTTAAATATGTTTCATCTTAAAGGTCATTTTTAAGCAACCAGCACCGTACAGTCTGTCAGTACAGAGCACATATGGACAGGAGAAAAGCCATTGTCGCTCATGTCTCATTGTCTTGAAACTGGGCATCTTCCCTCCTCCTCCTCCTCCTCCTCCTCCATCTTCCTGAGTCATGCCAACTGTCAAGGCATTGTCTCAGCCAATCACAGCCGCTCCCTGCTGCTAGAGCTGATTAACTTCTTTGAATATTCATGAGTATTGTTAGCATAGCTCACAACATTACATCACCTGCAGCTCATCCTTGCAGGCGAGGCTCCACAGTCCCCGTCTCTCGTATGAAAGGCAGTAAATGGCTCGGGATGATAACCGGAGAACGAGCCATATTAGATTTCATAGATTCAGTTATTTTTAGACAAAGTTACCTCTTTTTTCATAGCCTCAAGATACTGTGTGAAAATAGAAAGGATTTACTGAATCCATTATGTTTAGAAATGAATGAACTTAAAATAAAACCTTGATAAAATAAATCAGTAATACATCATACTATATAAACCATATTTTCTTGTTGTTAATAGTCTGATTTAAAAAAAAAAAAAAAAAAAAACCTTTTAAATGTTGCCTTATTTCCCCTGTGCCCCATTCTAATCTTATGATGTGATTGTGATCCTTTTTTTTATTACTTTGGGGAGATTTTACTCAGTGTATTAGTATTGATTCAGTTGGCACAAATAAAAACATGTAACGTCTGTCTCCAGGTTGAAGGTGCGTACCGGCCGAATGGGCAGCAACTCATCTTTGACTGTCAGCAGTCGCCCCGACATCCAAGAATCCTGGGACCTGCTCAAACCAGCCTCACTGGTGTCATCAGCAGGGACCAGGTCTGTGTGTGTGTGTGTGTGTGTGTGTGTGTGTGTGTGTGTGTGTGTGTGTGTGTGTGTGTGTGTGTGTGTGTGTGTGTGTGTGTGTGTGTGTGTGTGTGTGTGTGTGTGTGTGTGTGTGTGTAAATATTTCCTCTGTGTGCAGTTTTTAAATAGAAAATTCTGTGTGTATGGTATTATACCCACTGTGTGTGTGCTTATTGAGAACATGAGAGAGAAACAGGGAGAACAGATTAGCGGAGGAGGGAATCTTTGACAGTAGCTGCTGATTTTTAATCCTTCTGAGATGACTCAGAAACTCACATTATTGTTTTTCTCCTCTTTTATATCTAACCGTAAGTTTAAATGATTTTGTCTTCATTAAATCCTGCAGATATTATTGTGTAAGTTATATAAGTTATGAGGAGTTTTGCCAAAATTGATGTATTTCACTGTCCTGTCTTAACTTTATCAATAAGTAGACCCATATTTTTAAATCAGTTAACATAATGATCATACCTCAGCTGTTAGGGATTGAAAGCAGGAAGAAAAAAAGAGGTTTTGACCTTGTAAATCTAAAGATAGAAAAACAAAAATTAAAGGAAGGCAGAAAAGAGAAGTAAGGACGTTAAGATGGCTCACAGAGGGGGGAAAAAAAAGACGAAATATGAATAATACACACAGAAGTGATGCTCGTTCTTTTCATAGTCTTTGCTGACATCTGTTGGTATATTCGAGGAGTGCGTGCGTGTGTCTGGGTGTGTTGAGTCACATGACTTAAGTTCTGCCTGGATACTGCCGGTGTTCGTGCTCAATAAGAGTGTTTACAGTAAGATGACACAAAAAAAACAGGCAGACACTTGACCAGGCAATTCACTAGAGCCGTATGTTCAATGATGCAGAAAATGTTGATAAAACCCAGACTGGTCTCCCACTACAGACTGTGCCGAGACAGTAAATTGATTTATCAATTAGTCAATCACAGAAAATGAATCAGCAACCATTTTTGATACTCAATTAATCATTTAAGTCATTTATGAAGCAGCTTTTCAAATGTGCAATTCTACTATTCTGTGTTTTATACTGTTGGGAAAGAAGACATTACCTCTTGTTTTGTGTTTGACTCAGATAATAATGACCTCTTGAATCACTTGAACAAGAAAAAACACAATTTACCAAGTGAAATATGTTTTCATGCCTCCCCTATCTCAAGGCCAAGGAATTTAAAATACATTTCTATGACTTTTTTTTTTTCTGTCCTTTGCTCATTTTTTTTTTCTCTCTTCTTCATTCATCAGTGCCGAGAGGTTAGCTGAAGATTCAAACCCCCTTCTTCCCAAGATGCCCTCTGAGTGCACCAGCGAGGGCATGGCACTAAAGGTAACCATTAGCTATTGTGGTGCATTTTTTATCGGTTGTCATGGAAATTATCAACATGAACCCCTTTACACAAATATTAAGTGTTGTAAGAAGGCATGAGAATAAATATTGTTCTATTGAATGATATGAGGGTATCATCTGATCGGACTCACATGAAAGTCACACACTTTAATATTTAAGGTGGCCTGAACTTGTACCAGATGATCTTAATTACCAACTGCTGATTACAGTCTCCACTGATTAATGTGTCACGTTGAACTCGATGTGAACCGATTCTTTATTGTTTGTATGTTGTGGTAAACAGTTGTTTGTGTCTCTCTGCAGGTTAAAGCAGAGGAGGTTGACCTTCCAAACACCGCCCCGCTGTCTGACAACCTGATCGACTTCACTGATCCAACTCCTGTGGTAGGTCTAAGCCTTCTGTATGTGTAACAATATGGAATATCCCGATAATTGCGTGAGCCTCCTCTGCAGTAGGAAAGGCTTTACAATAAGAACCCAAGAACTCAAGGAAGGACATATTGAGTCAGAGAGAGAGCATGAAGATGAAACCAAGCTGAAAAACAAAATTTAATTGGGTACTTTTATGTGTCTATAACTAGGTTTGCAGTCACAAGTCTCTTTCTGTGACTCAGCCCTGTAAATTTGTACCATCGATAAAGTGTAATAACATTTTTCTGGTCGGCTTCCAGCTACCACCGGTGCAGCAGCCCAAACCTCTCATCACCCCTCGCTGGATCATTCCTACATCTGCTGTGAGTGACGAGTCTTAACTTCGCTCCTGCTAAACTCTATCTGTCTTATCTGGCTTTTGTGTCCTCCACAGGTTCTTTGTGAAATGTTTTTAGAAGTTTTTGATCTGCAGTTAAATTAATTTGTTTCCTAGAGCTGATGAACTTTTTTTTTTTTTTATGTGCACTTGCATAGCTGCTGCACACGTCGGCTGATGTAGAAGCTATGTAGAGACTGACCACCTTCCTTCTCCCTCATCCCCTTCTAATGCAGCCTCCTGGCGTTTTTACTAACGGCCTGCTCGACCTTGACCCCCCTGCTAAGGTCACCCCTCTTCTCCCTGCAGATGGGGGAGCAGCTCTCACCCCAGCCCTCCCCCACCACCCCGCTCACACACGTAACACCATCTCCGCCAGGTAAAAATTCTTTGCAAATGTACCTTTGCTGGAAGAGATTTGAACATTTGTTGTTAAAGCAAGCGCTTGGTAGTTATGCTGAGTCCTGCTGATTGAGCAGGAAAACCTTCGGCTGCAATCCCAATGCAAAAGAGTTTCAGGTGGGCAGCAGGTAAAATAGAGATAGGATGTTAAGCTGCTTGTCCACTTGGTTGGAATCACGTTGCCTTGTTACTTTGAGAAATCATGAGCTCACTTTGAGGCTTCAACATTGTTTTTGTATGTAAAACACTGTAGAGCTGCAACTATTTGTCCATTAATCGATTTGCCAACACTTAATTAATAATTTTGAGTCATTATTTAAAGAAAATAATTCATAAAAATACTATAATTCTCTCATTTCAACTTCTTAAATGTGAATATTTTGGGCTTTTGGAAGCAGTGATAAACATCTTTCACCATTTTCTGACATTTTATGGAGTAAACAACTAATCAGTTTAATCAAAAAAAACAATCGACAGATAAATCGATAATAGAAATAACTGTTAGTTGCAGGCCTAAAACACTACTAGTCACTGCATAAGTTGCTCTTTGTGTAGCAGTGGTCTCAAAATAACTGACAAAATACAATCACACTCAAAAAGACATTAAGACATTTTAGAAATAAAGTCATCCTTAATGTAAAAACAAGTAAGACGATTAAAATAGGCTTAAAAATCTGGTGGTATTATGTAAACAAATAAGTGTTATTGTAGGATTTAAAAGCTGAGATAGAGGAGCCAGTAAAGCAAAAGCTTGATCACCCTTTGCGCTCAACTTGGACTCTGGAACAAGCGTAACCCTGCAGATCCGAGAGGCCTTTTACGGACGGTAAAGAGTTAGAAGTTCACTGATGTAGATGCTACACGTGTCATCCTCTAATGCAGCGATTCTCTCGTGTCCCACAGCACTGTGGGTCAGCAGCCGGCCTCAGAAGATGGAGCCAAACCCAGAGGTCTCCTGACCACTGAGCTCTGATGGAGGAAACGAGGAGAGCAGCCATCACAACATTAGTCTCCCTGACAGCTTCTCCCGCCTTCACCCATTCACACACAACTTAAGCTGAACACTGTGGGCTAAAAGAAGAAGGTGGAACCAGGGAAGAGGCAGCTTACAAGCACCACAACCACACACTCTTAATTGCACCCACACTGACAAACTGGAATATGAGTATAGTTTTTCATGATAACATGGCACTGTTAAAAAAAAGCTCCAGTATTGACCTCTTTAGAGCACCTAATTGACCTGCCGCTTACTGAATCCATCCAGTCTACCAAACCTCGGTCTCTACTACCAGCACCATCTCTTTTGAAGCTGTTTATCCAACTCGTTTGCTGCAGAGGTCAAGTCGGGGCTCACACACTAAAAATGTATGATCTTATGATGCTGTAAGGTACAGTGCATCCACCAGCAGTTTATGACTTAAATGGTAGATTGTCTCTCTCTTAGTGCTGCTTTCTTCCCCCTTTTTCGGGGTTGTAAGTTTTATCACTAGTAATGCATACCACTGGATATCTGCTACTCTGAGCTTTTTTTTTTTTTTGTACACTCACAGATCACACAGCATGTAGAGCTGCTGAATCATGGACTGGAAAGAGTCTATAAAAAAAAAAAAGAGAGACCTAAAAAGACAGTGACTTTTTTAAAGTGTTGGTTCTAAGAGATAAAAACATCTGGACTCTTATATAACATGGATATGATACTCTACTGTCCTTGTAGCACACTACAAATATTTTTTAAACCCCAGTCGGTACTACATGTGAAACTCGTCTGTTTGCAGCCACTGGATATGAAAACTTTTTTTTTTTTCCCTCGTCTCCCAAGAATCACTGGATTATCTTTGCAACACTGGACCTTTTTTAATAAGGAATTATTTCCAACGGATGACGATAGAAATGACCAACTGATTTTATTATCCCGCTTTTACTGTTTTGTCTTTTTTTTTTTTTTTTAATGTTTTTATTTTTCCCATCGCAGTACTTTGTGAATTCACACGTTTTGGTACCAGCATCATGAATTAATTCTGTTACTGTCTTTAGACCATCTACTGTATGTTCAATATGAAGTTTGAACTTTTTTTGCCTAGACTGTGATCCTACACTATGAATCCACTTGAAACCACTGCTTCCATGTGTGGCAGCTTTCATCCACGTTAATGTTAACTTTGAAATTACTGTAGGAATGTAAATTGCACAAGTGAAAGCTGGTCGTTTTTTTTTTTTTTTTTTTTTTTTTTTTTTTTCTTTCAATTGTTGAAAAACCATCAAGTTAACTGTGATCACTGGAGTGTACACACTGGTGGGTGTGTGCAGGTTTTGGGGGTTCATCTAACTGGATATCTGAATTAATTTTACACTGTAATTTCACCCTGTTGTAGAAAACGGCTCCTAGTAGTAACATGCTGTAGCTACTACCCTGCCTTATGGAAATGAATGTATTCAAATAGTCTCACCTGAGATTGCTGGAGATGCCACAGTACGTCGTTTTTACAACCGTCGATGTTAAATCCACAATTGCTGATATAGTTTGTAACTGGAGGAAAACTTAAAAGCTTCTTTTGTACTTGAGAAATTGAGGCCTAATTCTACATTTTCTGAGTATAGTAATAAAGTATACTGTATCGCATTGACTCTTAAAAGGTAGAGATGTAGATCTCATGAATTTTAAACAAATAAGAAATCCTGTGATCACTAAATCTGGACCCTCATTCAAGTTATATCTGTTTTTTTCATTATGATGTCTCTTTCATCTGTCTTGAACAAGGGAAGCTGACTGTTTTACGTCTTCTTAGCAGTGACAGTTAGTTATGCTACCACTCAGTGTAATTTGCTCAGATATTACATGTTGTCTAAAGCGTGTTTTTAGCTTACAGTTATAATGTATTGTCAGTATGATCGTGTCAGCTGGCTGTAGATATGAAGTAGATTTATAAAAAATTTTTTTTTTTTTTTTTGAAAATGATGTTGGCAGTATTGTTACTACACACATAATTTCAGCATTGAGGTGTTTTCTAATTACAAAAGAAGTAGTATTACTGATCAAACTGATGGGGAAAACGTTGAGATTGCGAGGTCTCAAATGCAATTTTGTACAATTTTTTTTTTTTTTCCTGGAATACCTGATCATGATTCAGTAAAGCTTTGCTAGGAGTCAATTGTTTTTCATTTGTTTTTACTGTTTGGATAATGTTGAAATAATTTGCCTGGAAAGAAGGTTATTACTGATTACAGTTGGAATTATGCAAGACCAGACAATTTGATTTGCTACTGTGGACCAGATGTGATTTTTTTTTTTTTTTTTTTTTTCATTGTTAATCCAGCTATGAAAGGTAAAACACCAGATTCTGTGTTCCTGTTTTAAATCTGTTCGCTCTGTGATAAGTAAAGCTCTTGTGTCTGTATCAGAAATGTAGCAATAATAACTGACTCAAGCAGTTTTTTTAAGTGATCGCCTGTATCTGAACTGTCACCTTGTTATCCAATGAAGTATGTTACTTAAGTAACAAAGAGGGGTTTTTTTTGTTTGTTTGTTTTTTCCCCAGAGCGACACTCAGAAGGTTTAAATATATTTAGAGTTTTTTATAGCATCATTCATCCACTGAAGTCTAAAGGAAAACCTCGGCTTTCAAAATGAATCACATAGTTTTCTTACATCTTGTTAGTTCAATCTAAGATGATCAGTAAAGTCAGAGCTAATTTTCAAAGTCATCAGGCTTCATTGATAGTAAATGTGATGCTGACGGGGCCCAACATACATTCAGCTTTCCATCAGTTATTGATTAGAAAAACAACATGAAAAGTTAAATGTTTTGGGGAGATTTCCTTTTGGTACTGTAGATTTTTGCTCACATACTGTATATTCATCTACTATCCAGAAATGTGTTGAATATACTGTATTTTAGGTAGAGATTTTTGTACAATGCAAGTTCTATAAAAATCCTTGCGGAAATGACAGAAGTATGTCAGTTGTTTTCGACAACCTAACACTGTAGAGGTGTAAAGTGACACTCAGCAGGTGTCTGAATCTGGTATTTGTTAAGCGAGTGTTGCAGCAAAACTACCCAACTAAGAAAAGGGTTTAGAAGAGAGTCTGCAAGGCTGTTTTATTCAGACAACAGACAGTAGATGGATCTGTTCTGTTCAAGTGTCCCACTAAGCCATGATGACAGTGAGTCAGCAAACTGAAACAGAAGCAGCTATGTGGAATTTTATTATTTACACCTGCGCTCGTCTTACAGTGACATGTCAAAATGTCATCTATGAAAAGGGTCTATTATACTAACATAGCCCTGAGAAGTGAGGAGGCATAAAACATGTCAATACACACCTGGTAATACACAAGTTAAAAGATGAAAAACATGAAATGAGTCTGCAGAAATGGTGTGAATAGCAGGAAAGCTTACTGAATGAGAAATTACCTCTCACCTTTAAGTCCTTTTTAGACCAGACTTTTCAACATTAATTTATTTGATATAAAGTAGATGAAAGAACGTTACTCTGACAGGCACTAGACTCTTAACTTTTGCACTTTAATAGGAGACTTTCACTCAGCAGTGTGAAGGGATCTTAATTAAATTGCCAGTAATGTAGCTCTAAAAGAATAATACCGTAGAGAGCTGTGTTGGTCTCTGTGCTGTAAAGAAACTAAAGTCAAGTTACACCAAACTGATTCAGTCTTTACCGTATATTAACCAATTCACCACAAGATGGCAGCACAGTAATATTTTTCACCTCTGATGGAGACCAGTTGAGCAAAGGGTTTTTTCTTTCAGTGCCATCGACGCTCCAATGAAGAATTCAACCTCACTAAAAACTATGTGTGCTTTAAGTGATGCCACTACCATCAAACTTGTAAGGCATTAAAAATGTTGGATTACTGAATAACTTGCTGTAGAATTTGAACAGGCAAGTCGTTGCAGCATCAGCTCTCAGATGTACGTCGCTTTGAATAAAAGCGTCTGCTAAAT